>NC_000076.6:109029249-109326749 GCF_000001635.26 Mus musculus | reverse complement strand
GGGATTCACCCCATTTCCCCCACAACCCCTAATGCCAACCCCAGCCTGCATGAATTGCTTCCAGGCTACAAATCTTTTCTTTATAAATATCTCTTGATTGCAAACACATTGCTTCATTGTTTTTATTTATAATTCCTTACGTGTGTTTTTTAGTCTTTAAGTGCTTTTCTGTTTTAAATTTTGGAGAACTCCTGTAGAAGAATACCAAAAATGCCATGCCAGGAACCATCCCTTCCAAAAGCTGGCGTAGCACAAAGAGCAGACGTTTGGGTTGAAAAAGTTTGATGCTCACTTTATCCTTGCCTCTCGCTCTGTTTTTGAGCATGTGTTTGACCTCTGCTATCTACAAGAGGAAAATGGTTTTCTCCATGTCTGGAGAACTGAAAGAAAGCAGATCTCTGCTTTCTGTGTTAGTGACAATGATTGTGGACGTCTCATTGCAAATTCCTAACAGTTGCAAGTTTAGAGCAATGGAGATCTCCTTGAAGACTCTGTTGCTCTGCCTCCTGAATCAGACATTTCTAGAGCTCTTCTTTTTGTTTGGGCTGATGGCTAGAAATAAATATAGAAATGGTCCTGTAGTTTGAAGCCACATTCCATTGTATTTTCCCATCTTCATCAAAGCTATACATTTTCCCTTAAGTTTTTCAAACACAATTTTAAATTGGTTGTGTTCCACCAATATTGTTTAATTATAGGGATTGTCAAATGCTTTGTGAGACTATTGGTTAAGATGGGAAACTGTTGAAGGTTGGCCTGGTGTATTCAAATACTGGCCCCCAAAATCTAGTTGCTCTGTAAGGAGCAGATTCTCCAGTACACCAAGTGATGATGTGTAAACCTTGCTCTCCATTTTAAAGTTATTGGTTAAATGAATGTGCTAAAGCCAGTTTCTGGGGGAGAATAGAAGAGGCAGAGTTTTAGCTACCAGGCTTGGGGGTCACAGAGGGATACCTCGAAGAAGAAGGAGAGTGGGGAGAAGAGTGATGGAGGAGGAAGACAGAGAGAACAGAAGGTTTCCGTTACATGTGATGGACCAGGAGCATATACCCGAATGAAATGAACTCTGAGGACATGCTAATGGGACAGAAGTAACCTGGGAGAGAGTCCGACAGCAAGTACTTGGGTAACACAGCTAGGAAGTAGACAGTCTAGCAAATAAAAATATAGATTAGGGATACTCTCCCAATAATGGTGCTAGAGCTGATTTAAAAAAAAAAACATAGGACTAGGACTGTGCCTTGATTACTGGGGTCTTTCCAGGTTCTATTAATAACTAATAGAGTTCATTAAACTCCATTATCAGGAGCCAGCCCAATTGGGTTTACTGACCACCACCACTGCTTACTGCTGCGTAACTTTTACTAAGGGACTTGGTAGGTCTTCTTACTCCCGTTTCCTCATTGTTAATAAGAACGTGTCATAGTGCTTCTTATACCAATTATGGGGTCATAACGCACACTAAACCCATCTAGCATCTGAAAAGTCCATTTGCTAATGCTATCAAATGTTTCCTTGACTAGTGGAACTCCTCTCAGGACATTCTTTTCATGTTACACCAGAACGAAGCTTCTTCATTTCAGCTCTTCATTAGCTTTAAATCAGTTCCCCGCGAAGGTCTTGATGTCCGTTTGATTTTTTTTATTCAGGCTGCAAAGTATTTTTTGTCTTCTTCTGGACATCAGCCCGATTTCTCTAATGAATTGTGTGTATTGGCAAGCCATCCTGGGTATCCATACATCTTCCTTTTAATCTTTTGTGCTTTTAGGATCCACTGCACCTAAGCCAGAACTGTTCTGTTTCGGCAGTTCCTGCTTTGTTTTGCTTTTGTTCTAATTCAGAAATCCTATTGAAAATTCCTCTTCCAAAACAAACAAACAAACAAACAAACAAAATCTTTTCAAGTGCTTTTTAACCTGATCATTCTTTTATTCCCTGTGTCTTTAAAACAACTATGTTCTGTTTCCTGCCGTTCCTGAAGCATGCCAGCATCCATCCATCTCAGGGTTATTGCGTCTGCTTTGCTTATGAACTGAAAATGATGCATCCATATAGACAAAGGCATGGTTTTTGCTCTCCTTCTCCAAATATCACCAACATAAAGGGTCACTCTGTCACTTTCTTATGGTTGCATTTTTCTATAATTTTTTCCCCTGATATAGTTCTGAGATTTACTGGTTTGCTGTTGGTCTCGCCTTTTACAGGGAAGAACAATTGTCTATTTTGTTCTTTTATCTATATTCCCCAGTTCCCTATCATAATGAAGTCTCACTAAATATTTTTGGACAGATTAATAAATATCTTCTAACCAAACACTTTTCACCAGAAATAATCTTAGATTTTGTAAGAGGCCTTGTGCCTTAAAACAAACCATATACCCTATAACAAAACTGCTCTAAATTCTCAAGCACTGTCTGAATGAATCCCAGTACATTTTCTCTGAGCCTTCATCCCCCTATGTGTTAAATAAGTTTAGTGATAGATATTGTGAAGGCTAACTTGATGTGAGAACTATGTGCCCAGTTATTTGATCAAATGACAATCTATGTGCTGTTGTGAGGGTGTCTCTGAGATGCCATAAATCAGTTTATTCTCTGTAGTGTGGGTGATCCCCATAACAGTATGTTGAATATCTTAAGAGGATAGACTGAGGTTTCCTACAAGAAGCAATTCTCCCTCAAATCTGTAACACGGAGCTTCTGACTCAGCCTCCAGCCTCCAATCTCTAGATGTCAAAGAAGACTTCAATATCAATGCTTTTCTAAACTTCTACATTAATGACTTGGTCTACAGATTCTGATCTTGACAGTCTGCAAAATTATGCCTGTCAGTTTCTGGAAACCAATTTCATTTCTACCTTTCCATCTTACCTCCCAACTCTTTGACTATGTCAATATCTCTCTACTCTGTTTTCCTTTCTTCCTTATTTCCTTCCTTTGTTTCATCTTTTTTTATCTATCTATCTATCTATCTATCTATCTATCTATCTATCATTTATCTATCTGTATCCATACATATTTTATCATGTTGATTCTTCTCTAAAGAATCTTAATTAAACAATATTGCTTAACTGAAGTCAGGATGAAATTAGAATATATATATATACATATATATATTTCTAATATATAGAATATGTATTATTCTAAGATATGCTATATTCTACATATTTATTCCATATTATTGTATTTTATTGTTATTGTAATATCCTATGTTATATAGAATATATTCTAATATAACCTATATAAATATGTATTAATAATCTGTCTACATATTATATCCATATTTTATATCCATTGGATAATAGGAGTTATTATTACATGATTAGTATATTCTTTAGTCAGCTTAATAGCAGTTTCTCCATAAGAGCATGGTGAACAAATCAAAAACAAATGCCCACAATGGATGTCCTTTGAATAAATATGATTCCAATAATAATCTCATAAAACTTACAAAGCACATTTCATTACTGAATATTGTTTGATGTTGGATATACAGAACATTGCAATTTTTGTAAAGGCCTAAGAAAGTTGTATACATATACTAAATGAAACATTGAAAACACAAACTAGTATTTCTTTTCAGATCACAAACGTTTCATTTGTGAGTGAGCAGACACAGAATGTCAGATCACTCTGTGACTCTTACTTGTTTGCAAGGCTCATTTTCTACATCTGAAAAGCTTTTCTAAGGGTGCCCCAAAAGCTCATTTACTAATAGGATCAATGGCCTTCTGTTGGAAAAAAAAAGCCCACTCTATATAGATGTTAAGTGTTCTGGTTCATATGGAAATAGAATGACAGAGAGAGACACTTGAGCATTTGGAAATTAAGCACCCAGTTCTTAAGACTTTATAAATGCAGATGGTGTTCTGTTGAGAATGTGCTGTGATTCAAGGAACTGAAAAGACTGAAGCAGTCAGTGCTTCTTGAATCACAGCACATCAGCATTTCCTCTGAAGGTACTCAGCATACAGATTTGGAGACTTGTCAGATAAACTCTTCTTTGGAGTTTGCTTAAAAATACAACATATCATCAAGAGGCAGACCCAACATGTACTGCTGAGCAAGCACAGGCAAAAGGAGTGGCCACTGATCTAAGCCTCTGTACTAAAATGCTGTTAGGAAATGGAAGGACATAGGAGTGACAGTGATTTTAAGGACCAAATGACTTAGCCGGCATTGTTATGACTTCAAGGGTATGTTAGAGTCCCTGAGTTTCCAAAAAAGTAATTAGCTGTAGAGTAATACTCAGACAAAAACAGTATGTAATACAGAGTGTTTTATTCTGCAAAGTCCAACATGCTAGAGTCTCCCATTACCAAGATAGGCACCCAACTGAGCTTATAGGCTTGACTTAATGAGCATTAGGGAAATTCAGGGGTAGGTGACCTTATCTTGCTCTGTCTCTTAGGAACATTAAAAAACTATTATCAAGGTGTTGGGAGCCGCGCCCACATTCGCCGTTACAAGATGGCGCTGACAGCTGTGTTCTAAGTGGTAAACAAATAATCTGCGCATGTGCCGAGGGTGGTTCTTCACTCCATGTGCTCTGCCTTCCTCGTGACGTCAACTCGGCCGATGGGCTGCAGCCAATCAGGGAGTGACACGTCCTAGGCGAAGGAAAATTCTCCTTAATAGGGACGGGGTTTCGTTTTCTCTCTCTCTTGCTTCTTACACTCTTGCTCCTGAAGATGTAAGCAATAAAGCTTTGCCGCAGAAGATTCTGGTTTGTTGCGTCTTTCCTGGCCGGTCGTGAGAACGCGTCTAATAACAATTGGTGCCGAATTCCGGGACGAGAAAAAACTCGGGACTGGCGCAAGGAAGATCCCTCATTCCAGAACCAGAACTGCGGGTCGCGGTAATAAAGGTTCCCGTAAAGCAGACTGTTAAGAAGGATTCAACTGTATGAATTCAGAACTTTTCAGCTGGGGAACGAGAGTACCAGTGAGTACAGCTTTACGAGGTAAGTCTGATCTTGAACTTTCTAAGGAAATTCAAGACAGTCTATCAGAAGTAAAGTGGAAAATGTTTGGCCTTGAATTTTTTCTAGTGTTAGAAGCCCTTTTGTTCCTTTTCACATGTTATCAAGTGGTTAAGGCAGGGCGGATTCTAGATGAAATTCAGGACAAGCTATCAGAAGTAAAGCGGGGAGAGAGAGTAGGAGCAAAGAGAAAATATGGTACACAAAATAAGTATACAGGCCTTTCCAAGGGTCTTGAACCCGAGGAAAAGTTTAGGTCAGGTAAGAATACCTGGGGAGAGATTAGAAGGAAGGAAAAGAAAAAAGAAAAGAAAAAAGATCGATTAGCGGAGGTCTCTAGGAGATACTCGTCACTAGATGAGCTCAGGAAGCCAGCTCTTAGTAGCTCTGAAGCAGATGAAGAATTCTCCTCTGAGGAAACAGACTGGGAGGAAGAAGCAGCTCATTATGAGAAAAAAGGGTACCAGCCAGGTAAAGTGCTAGCTAATCAGTTAAGGAAGCCAAAAGCGGCTGGCGAAGGCCAGTTTGCTGATTGGCCTCAGGGCAGTCGGCTTCAAGGTCCGCCCTATGCGGAGTCCCCGCCCTGCGTAGTGCGTCAGCAATGCGCAGAGAGATGCGCAGAGAGGCAGTGCGCAGAGAGGCAGTGCGCAGACTCATTCATTCCCAGAGAGGAACAAAGGAAAATACAACAGGCATTTCCGGTCTTTGAAGGAGCCGAGGGTGGGCGTGTCCACGCTCCGGTAGAATACTTACAAATTAAAGAAATTGCCGAGTCGGTCCGTAAATACGGAACCAATGCTAATTTTACCTTGGTGCAGTTAGACAGGCTCGCCGGCATGGCACTAACTCCTGCTGACTGGCAAACGGTTGTAAAAGCCGCTCTCCCTAGTATGGGCAAATATATGGAATGGAGAGCGCTTTGGCACGAAGCTGCACAAGCGCAGGCCCGAGCAAACGCAGCTGCTTTGACTCCAGAGCAGAGAGATTGGACTTTTGACTTGTTAACGGGTCAGGGAGCTTATTCTGCTGATCAGACAAACTACCATTGGGGAGCTTATGCCCAGATTTCTTCCACGGCTATTAGGGCCTGGAAGGCGCTCTCCCGAGCAGGTGAAACCACTGGTCAGTTAACAAAGATAATCCAGGGACCTCAGGAATCCTTCTCAGATTTTGTGGCCAGAATGACAGAGGCAGCAGAGCGTATTTTTGGAGAGTCAGAGCAAGCTGCGCCTCTGATAGAACAGCTAATCTATGAGCAAGCCACAAAGGAGTGCCGAGCGGCCATAGCCCCAAGAAAGAACAAAGGCTTACAAGACTGGCTCAGGGTCTGTCGAGAGCTTGGGGGACCTCTCACCAATGCAGGCTTAGCGGCCGCCATCCTCCAATCTCAGAACCGCTCCATGAGCAGAAATGATCAGAGGACATGTTTTAATTGCGGAAAGCCTGGGCATTTTAAGAAAGATTGCAGAGCTCCAGATAAACAGGGAGGGACTCTCACTCTTTGCTCTAAGTGTGGCAAGGGTTATCATAGAGCTGACCAGTGTCGCTCTGTGAGGGATATAAAGGGCAGAATTCTTCCCCCACCTGATAGTCAATCAACTGATGTGCCAAAAAACGGGTCATCGGGCCCTCGGTCCCAGGGCCCTCAAAGATATGGGAACCGGTTTGTCAGGACCCAGGAAGCAGTCAGAGAGGCGACCCAGGAAGACCCACAAGGGTGGACCTGCGTGCCGCCTCCGACTTCCTATTAATGCCTCAAATGAGTATTCAGCCGGTGCCGGTGGAGCCTATACCATCCTTGCCCCCGGGAACCATGGGCCTTATTCTCGGCCGGGGTTCACTCACCTTGCAGGGCTTAGTAGTCCACCCTGGAGTTATGGATTGTCAACATTCCCCTGAAATACAGGTCCTGTGCTCAAGCCCTAAGGGCGTTTTTTCTATTAGTAAAGGAGATAGGATAGCTCAGCTGCTGCTCCTCCCTGATAATACCAGGGAGAAATCTGCAGGACCTGAGATAAAGAAAATGGGCTCCTCAGGAAATGATTCTGCCTATTTGGTTGTATCTTTAAATGATAGACCTAAGCTCCGCCTTAAGATTAATGGAAAAGAGTTTGAAGGCATCCTTGATACCGGAGCAGATAAAAGTATAATTTCTACACATTGGTGGCCCAAAGCATGGCCCACCACAGAGTCATCTCATTCATTACAGGGCCTAGGATATCAATCATGTCCCACTATAAGCTCCGTTGCCTTGACGTGGGAATCCTCTGAAGGACAGCAAGGGAAATTCATACCTTATGTGCTCCCACTCCCGGTTAACCTCTGGGGAAGGGATATTATGCAGCATTTGGGCCTTATTTTGTCCAATGAAAACGCCCCATCGGGAGGGTATTCAGCTAAAGCAAAAAATATCATGGCAAAGATGGGTTATAAAGAAGGAAAAGGGTTAGGACATCAAGAACAGGGAAGGATAGAGCCCATCTCACCTAATGGAAACCAAGACAGACAGGGTCTGGGTTTTTCCTTAGTGGCCATTGGGGCAGCACGACCCATACCATGGAAAACAGGGGACCCAGTGTGGGTTCCTCAATGGCACCTATCCTCTGAAAAACTAGAAGCTGTGATTCAACTGGTAGAGGAACAATTAAAACTAGGCCATATTGAACCCTCTACCTCACCTTGGAATACTCCAATTTTTGTAATTAAGAAAAAGTCAGGAAAGTGGAGACTGCTCCATGACCTCAGAGCCATTAATGAGCAAATGAACTTATTTGGCCCAGTACAGAGGGGTCTCCCTGTACTTTCCGCCTTACCACGTGGCTGGAATTTAATTATTATAGATATTAAAGATTGTTTCTTTTCTATACCTTTGTGTCCAAGGGATAGGCCCAGATTTGCCTTTACCATCCCCTCTATTAATCACATGGAACCTGATAAGAGGTATCAATGGAAGGTCTTACCACAGGGAATGTCCAATAGTCCTACTATGTGTCAACTTTATGTACAAGAAGCTCTTTTGCCAGTGAGGGAACAATTCCCCTCTTTAATTTTGCTCCTTTACATGGATGACATCCTCCTGTGCCATAAAGACCTTACCATGCTACAAAAGGCATATCCTCTTCTACTTAAAACTTTAAGTCAGTGGGGTTTACAGATAGCCACAGAAAAAGTCCAAATTTCTGATACAGGACAATTCTTGGGCTCTGTGGTGTCCCCAGATAAGATTGTGCCCCAAAAGGTAGAGATAAGAAGAGATCACCTCCATACCTTAAATGATTTTCAAAAGCTGTTGGGAGATATTAATTGGCTCAGACCTTTTTTAAAGATTCCTTCCGCTGAGTTAAGGCCTTTGTTTAGTATTTTAGAAGGAGATCCTCATATCTCCTCCCCTAGGACTCTTACTCTAGCTGCTAACCAGGCCTTACAAAAAGTGGAAAATGCCTTACAAAATGCACAATTACAACGTATTGAGGATTCGCAGCCTTTCAGTTTGTGTGTCTTTAAGACAGCACAATTGCCAACTGCAGTTTTGTGGCAGAATGGGCCATTGTTGTGGATCCATCCAAACGTATCCCCAGCTAAAATAATAGATTGGTATCCTGATGCAATTGCACAGCTTGCCCTTAAAGGTCTAAAAGCAGCAATCACCCACTTTGGGCGAAGTCCATATCTTTTAATTGTACCTTATACCGCTGCACAGGTTCAAACCTTGGCAGCCACATCTAATGATTGGGCAGTTTTAGTTACCTCCTTTTCAGGAAAAATAGATAACCATTATCCAAAACATCCAATCTTACAGTTTGCCCAAAATCAATCTGTTGTGTTTCCACAAATAACAGTAAGAAACCCACTTAAAAATGGGATTGTGGTATATACTGATGGATCAAAAACTGGCATAGGTGCCTATGTGGCTAATGGTAAAGTGGTATCCAAACAATATAATGAAAATTCACCTCAAGTGGTAGAATGTTTAGTGGTCTTAGAAGTTTTAAAAACCTTTTTAGAACCCCTTAATATTGTGTCAGATTCCTGTTATGTGGTTAATGCAGTAAATCTTTTAGAAGTGGCTGGAGTGATTAAGCCTTCCAGTAGAGTTGCCAATATTTTTCAGCAGATACAATTAGTTTTGTTATCTAGAAGATCTCCTGTTTATATTACTCATGTTAGAGCCCATTCAGGCCTACCTGGCCCCATGGCTCTGGGAAACGATTTGGCAGATAAGGCCACTAAAGTGGTGGCTGCTGCCCTATCATCCCCGGTAGAGGCTGCAAGAAATTTTCATAACAATTTTCATGTGACGGCTGAAACATTACGCAGTCGTTTCTCCCTGACAAGAAAAGAAGCCCGTGACATTGTTACTCAATGTCAAAGCTGCTGTGAGTTCTTGCCAGTTCCTCATGTGGGAATTAACCCACGCGGTATTCGACCTCTACAGGTCTGGCAAATGGATGTTACACATGTTTCTTCCTTTGGAAAACTTCAATATCTCCATGTGTCCATTGACACATGTTCTGGCATCATGTTTGCTTCTCCGTTAACCGGAGAAAAAGCCTCACATGTGATTCAACATTGTCTTGAGGCATGGAGTGCTTGGGGGAAACCCAAACTCCTTAAGACTGATAATGGACCAGCTTATACGTCTCAAAAATTCCAGCAGTTCTGCCGTCAGATGGACGTGACCCACCTGACTGGACTTCCATACAACCCTCAAGGACAGGGTATTGTTGAGCGTGCGCATCGCACCCTCAAAGCCTATCTTATAAAACAGAAGAGGGGAACTTTTGAGGAGACTGTACCCCGAGCACCAAGAGTGTCTGTGTCTTTGGCACTCTTTACACTCAATTTTTTAAATATTGATGCTCATGGCCATACTGCGGCTGAACGTCATTGTACAGAGCCAGATAGGCCCAATGAGATGGTTAAATGGAAAAATGTCCTTGATAATAAATGGTATGGCCCGGATCCTATTTTGATAAGATCCAGGGGAGCTATCTGTGTTTTCCCACAGAATGAAGACAACCCATTTTGGATACCAGAAAGACTCACCCGAAAAATCCAGACTGACCAAGGGAATACTAATGTCCCTCGTCTTGGTGATGTCCAGGGCGTCAATAATAAAGAGAGAGCAGCGTTGGGGGATAATGTCGACATTTCCACTCCCAATGACGGTGATGTATAATGCTCAAGTATTCTCCTGCTTTTTTACCACTAACTAGGAACTGGGTTTAGCCTTGATTCAGACAGCCTTGGCTCTGTCTGGACAGGTCCAGACGACTGACACCATTAACACTTTGTCAGCCTCAGTGACTACAGTCATAGATAAACAGGCCTCAGCTAATGTCAAGATACAGAGAGGTCTCATGCTGGTTAATCAACTCATAGATCTTGTCCAGATACAACTAGATGTATTATGACAAATAACTCAGCAGGGATGTGAACAAAAGTTTCCGGGATTGTGTGTTATTTCCATTCAGTATGTTAAATTTACTAGGGCAGCTAATTTGTCAAAAAGTCTTTTTCAGTATATGTTACAGAATTGGATGGCTGAATTTGAACAGATCCTTCGGGAATTGAGACTTCAGGTCAACTCCACGCGCTTGGACCTGTCGCTGACCAAAGGATTACCCAATTGGATCTCCTCAGCATTTTCCTTCTTTAAAAAATTGGGTGGGATTAATATTATTTGGAGATACACTTTGCTGTGGATTAGTGTTGCTTCTTTGATTGGTCTGTAAGCTTAAGGCCCAAACTAGGAGAGACAAGGTGGTTATTGCCCAGGCGCTTGCAGGACTAGAACATGGAGCTCCCCCTGATATATGGTTATCTATGCTTAGGCAATAGGTCGCTGGCCACTCAGCTCTTACATCTCACGAGGCTAGACTCATTGCACGGGATAGAGTGAGTGTGCTTCAGCAGCCCGAGAGAGTTGCACGGCTAAGCACTGCAATGGAAAGGCTCTGCGGCATATATGAGCCTATTCTAGGGAGACATGTCATCTTTCATGAAGGTTCAGTGTCCTAGTTCCCTTCCCCCAGGCAAAACGACACGGGAGCAGGTCAGGGTTGCTCTGGGTAAAAGCCTGTGAGCCTAAGAGCTAATCCTGTACATGGCTCCTTTACCTACACACTGGGGATTTGACCTCTATCTCCACTCTCATTAATATGGGTGGCCTATTTGCTCTTATTAAAAGGAAAGGGGGAGATGTTGGGAGCCGCGCCCACATTCGCCGTTACAAGATGGCGCTGACAGCTGTGTTCTAAGTGGTAAACAAATAATCTGCGCATGTGCCGAGGGTGGTTCTTCACTCCATGTGCTCTGCCTTCCTCGTGACGTCAACTCGGCCGATGGGCTGCAGCCAATCAGGGAGTGACACGTCCTAGGCGAAGGAAAATTCTCCTTAATAGGGACGGGGTTTCGTTTTCTCTCTCTCTTGCTTCTTACACTCTTGCTCCTGAAGATGTAAGCAATAAAGCTTTGCCGCAGAAGATTCTGGTTTGTTGCGTCTTTCCTGGCCGGTCGTGAGAACGCGTCTAATAACATCAAGGCATGGGGGTTGGAATCTGTTGTTGAGGGGCTCTATCTCTTCAGGGCATTCCAGAACTATTACTGGGATTGAGGGATGGAAACTGTTGCTGACCCATTGTCCTTGCTTCAGGCTAGGTGGCTGGGCAGTTTCTAAGTAGGTGCCTAAAGCCTGGGATTTTAGGCCTACTCTCTTGAACTGTCAGTTTGAAACCTATCATGGAGTCAATCTGTCTCATCAGGTATAAATAGTTCTTGTGAAGAAATTTTATTTTTTATCACCATTGACATGTTTTCTATGGTAGAAACATTAAAATTCAGCAATAATTCTAGCAATCTTCTCGCCTTAACTCAGGGCAAGTTTCTCTCCGTGTTCTCAACACCCTGAGTGGATAGTAGGGTCTGAGTAACAAGAATGAATAATGACAAGGTGTTTGTTAATTAGAATTTAAGTCTGTCTAGAACAGGAGAAAGTTTTTACTACTTTTAAAGGCACTTATGTTACCAACCTACACACAGGAATAACTACATCTTTAAGCATTCCAAATGCTTGCTTAAAATTCATTCCAACATTTCTATATTGCATTTGTTTATTTCAGCAGCTGCTAAAGGAAGTCTTCTAGTTCTGGGGGAATTTTAGCTACAAAATAGGGAGAAATGCCTAGAATTTATTTATTTATTTTCTCAGTGTTTGAGATGCAGCCAACTCAGAGAGACAAGTCTAGATGGGCTCACGCTGTTATATCAATTCCACTTATTTATTTATTTAGTCATTAATTTATAAACATTATAGAGATTTTGGCATTGATGAATAGGAGATATCCAAGGAAAATTAATGAACAAAAATTATGAAAATCCAAACCACTTGATGATTCTCACTTCCAGAGAGAGGATCTTGGGTTCCCTCTACAGCTAAGTATTTTGCACCTGTCAGAAACCAAGTAAAATGACACATGAGGAACCAGACTGAATCCTCTGTTTGGAGGTAGGAAAGAGATTTTTTTTAAAAAGATTTTATTCATTTTTATTTATTTGAGTACACTGGAGCTGTCTTCAGACACACCAGAAGAGGGAATCAGATCCCATTACAGATGGTTGTGAGCCATCATGTGGTTGCTGGGAAATGAACTCAGGACCTTTGGAAGAGCAGTCAGTGATCTTAAACCATGAGTCGCTTCTCCGGCCCTAGATCCTTTTCCTAGAGCAGTGTGGCTGTCAAAAGCAAGCATTTCAAGTCCAAAGAAAATGTAGCTTATGTCTTTAAAATGCTTGCACACATACAACGTACACTAAATAATAAGTTTTGTTCTCACAACTTGACAGGTGCCTGGCATGTCCTTTGATCATAAAGGCCATCCATCATCTTCTCTAATATAGCTCCTCCCTCCTCTATACATCCCACTATACCATTTACTTTCATGTCTCTCACCCATATATGAAGAATCATTCGTCATGCTGATCTTTGTGGAAACTAACATTTCACTTGACACAATGATCTCTAGTTCCATCTGTTTTCCTGCAAATGACATCATTGTGTTTCCTGGATGGCTGAATAAAAGCTCATTGTGTATATTTACCACATTAGAAATGAATCTGCTTGTTTATTGATGGCACCACAGGCTGATTCTAGAACGTGTGTTCTCCCAGGGCAAAGTATTTCAGAGTTATTTACCAATGCCTTTTGGCATAGTTGGTACTTTTTCGAGTTGAGTGTTTCCATAGTTTATAGAAGATCAGACAAGGACACACAATGCTGAGAAGAATTTAGGCAGAGCTTGAGGGATCAGCCTTAGTCAAGTGGCTTTTAATATGGAGAATCCAACTTCAAAACACTTGCCCAGTTTTAGCAACCTTTATTTTTTTCCCAAGTAAAATGGAACTTGCTACTAGTGACTTTTCTTTCTATATGCAGGGGCCTAACAAGCCTTCAAAATGGTAAAAAACATTTAATGTGCTACAAACCAGGCCTCAGCATGTGTAATGTGTACATTATAGCAAACGAAGCTTTAAGCAAATGGAAGACTATTCACCCTCATTGCATCCCTTTAATTTTACATCTTGAAGCTACATGGTTCTGTTCTTCGATGACTCTTGTACCTTTTAACAAATTCTTGTCACCCAAGGTTTAAAAATGTCAAGTTGGATTGGGAGGAGAAAAATTCATGCCCTTGCTCATTTTTTCAGTTGTTTATCTTTAACTTTGTGAAATGTCAGGTGCACAGCTGATTATTGTGCTCTCAAATATTCCCCATCTTAGAAATCATGCTGCGTATGTGCATAACAAATGCACGCCTATATAGAAACTGAAAGAACCTAGTGGGGAAACCCCCACCCAATTCCCGATTCGGCGTGCACCCAAGAATCACGAACAGACATCTTGATGTAATTACATGAGGACGTTTAATTACGGAGCTCCGGACCGACATGTATCCCACACAGGAGATAAAGGATGTCGGCCCCGAGGCTTGAAAGTTAGGGGTTTTTATGGGGTAGGGGGTTCAGGGGTGTGGAATTCAGCATAGCGACACACTATTGGCTTATTCAAACATTAACAGAAAGAACACAGTGCATCAGGACTTTGTTCTTTGGGCTGGGGGCTTATCTTTGTTCACATAGCAACCAGTTGATGTATTACTTTACCCGGCGTCAAGGGGCGATAGACAGAGGGGAGATTCTGGCCAGATGGTGTTGACTTAGATAATATAGGCCTGCTGGTCCTTGCATACCTTTTTATCTTTACAGTCAAGATGTTCTTAGGAATGCCTTAACAACATCCCTGCCCTGGCATGCCTGGGGGCTGTTCTGCTTTGTTCTCAGTCCCAGGCCGGGGCAGTGGGCTCCTAAACTCACAAGTTACAATATTTTATCTTCCTTCAAAACCACCAAATTAGTGATATCTAAAACATGTAAAAAAGTTATCTTTGTAGACAGTTTTCTGTTTTACAATGACTCTTGTGTCTTTGCTGCCATTAAAAGAGCAACTCTTGAGCCGGGTGTGGTGGCGCACGACTTTAATCCCAGCACTCGGGAGGCAGAGGCAGGTGGATTTCTGAGTTCGAGGCCAGCCTGGTCTACAAAGTGAGTTCCAGGACAGCCAGGGCTACACAGAGAAACCCTGTCTCAAAAAACCACAAAAAAAAAAGCAACCCTTGTGGCAGTGCTTCAGATTGGCAGCAAACGCGCTTGGCCACAGGTTTCATGATCCAGATCTGCTAGTGAGACCTCATAGCAGCAGAGGCCATTACCAATAAGGCTGTGAGAAATGGGCAGAGATTTTTAGAAACCATAATGTCTGAATCATAAATTGACTCACGCAATTACAGAAGACTAAACTCCAGGTAAAATCGCTAAGTGACATTTTGAAAGGAGTGTTCTTATTCAAAGGATGCATTCTGGCAGGAAGCAGAAAAAAACAAAACAAAACAAAACAAAACAAAACAAAACTCTGCTGTTCTCTTTGGTGCCTCTTGCTACAGAGTAAACAAAGTTAGACGTTTAATTTTATGTGTTTAATTACTCTGGTTCTACATTTCATTGTTTTGAAATAGAAAAGGAATTGGGCATATCTCTCTGATACTCACTACCTTTTAATTGTTCTGTTCTACTATCTTAATTTGTCCAACACAGCTAGAACAAAGGGATGTATATGAAAATAGCTCACATTATGTTATGTGAATGTACAATATCTTTATTCCAACTCCATGAAACCATTCTTAGACTCATGAAGGCGAAATTAGGCAATGGCCTATTATTATGACTGTTCCACTTTTAAAGGAAATGTTAAACTTTTTACAACATATAAATTTTAAGTTCAGTTATACAAGCTTAAATAAACAATAAAGTTCTTAAAACTCATTTTCAACCAAGAGGAAGGTCATACCTATGAAAGTTTATTTAATTAAAAACTTTTAAAAACATCATTTGTTGTTTTAGGCCAGACCCTTTAATGTGTCTATATTTGTAAAATAACACAACTACTTAAGATAAGAAAAAAAAAACTGTTTTCTTAAGAGATTTTTCAAACACACAGACTCAGCAGTGTAGAAGGATATACTAGATAAATAGGTAGGTAACAAAGTCTTTCTCAGGAGAATTGACAGGTGATTATAGAGTCTGTGAAGGCCTAGAGTATACCATTGGCAACCAGAGAATCAGGGAAGCTAATGCTGTAATCCATTCAAATCTGAGAGTCTAGGAACTTGGATTTGTTGAGCGAACCACAGAGGCAAAGGCCAGATAGCTCAGAGGTCTGATGTTCTAGGCCAGGAAATTAATCTGCCTGTTCTCAAAGACACAAAAACGTACACTTCTCTTTCTCTGTTCTACATGAAATCTCAGTCTGTTGATAGTGTCCATTATGGGTAGTTGAGGCTGGGTCTGTCATAGACAGGGCAGTGGTGATTTAAATGCAGTCTCTTCTGAATGGGATTTGCAGATATACCCAGAAATTACCCTTTCTCAGGCATTTGAATATCCCTTTGATTCAATTGTGGTGATTAATACTGAAGAGATAAGCCTGTGGGCACATCCATTATAGGGATTCTGTAGAATAGGTTGATGGAGGTAAACAAGACCCACCCTAACTATGAGTGACACCCTTCCATATGATGGAGTCCTCACTGAATAATATGAGAAAGCCTGTCGAGCACCAATGGTTATCTTTCTATGCTTCCTGTCTTTGGGTGCAGTGTTATCAACCATGCCATGCCCCTCACTGCCATGATGCCCTGCCTCCCCCCCCCCCCGCAACTGTAACTCAGAATCAATATTTTCTTCCTTTAGTCCGTTTTGTCTGATAGAAAAGTAGCCAATACAGCAGTCACATTGACACCTAGAGAGAACCATTACACATTTCACCCAGTCTCGAAGAACTAACCTATATTCTTTTGTTGTTGTTTGGCTAAACACATTGTTTACTAATTGAACACCTACTCAGTTGGGAGCAAGAAGGTCCCACAAACCTTCCTTTACTTGACTGCCATAACACTTACAGGGGTCCCCTCCCCCCACTACTTGCCAAAAATAAATAGTTTTTGGCATTGTGAAAAGTTCAGAGAATATGGTTACTATATGCCATTCCATTTTCTAGACTTAAAAAAAAAAAACAAAAAACAAAAAAAACCCACCAAACAACCACGGCAGCAACAAACAGTTGCCTTTAAAAGGAGCTTGGTGAGTATTTATTTATTCTACATGTATCTCATATATGTGCCATGGTGCCTGTATGGAGGTCAAAGGACAACAGGTGGGAGTTGTCCTTCTTCCTCCACCATGTGGGTCCCAAAGATTGAATTCATGACATCCAACTTGATGGCCAATACTTCATCTTGATGGCGCATTGAAAACTTTAAACCAAGTTTATCCAAAATTTCCTCAAAGCCGTTATTACAGATTTTTATAGAAAGATGGCTTTAAAGTACAATCCCTGACATGGAGAATCAGAGAAGCTGGGTTAGCATCTTGTCTCTGGTACCTTCTTTTTGGTCAGTGAGCTAATGAATGCTTAATCATCAAAACTTCCATAATTTATAAAACACGGGCATCATAAGACCTTTCAGTTGGGGGGGTCGTGATGATCATTATATGGATCTCATGTATTGATGTCTAATGTCTGACTGTGCCCTGCATAGAGCCAGCGTTATAAATAACAACTGTTTTAACAGAATCAATATCTAAAGAAAGCAGCCCGTTCTGATCTCCAAACAGCTCTAATTGTAACCGTGTACTAAAAGCTGCCTCCCTGCAAATTCCAGCCACTGCACTCATGATGCTCACTGGAGCAGAGAAGTTGGATTCCTTCTTCCACATGAATGCAAGTGAGAGTTCAGAAAACATCTACTTGTCTTCAGTTTTTCCCAACCGAGACACAGCAATGAATGGTTGTTGTTCCTTAATTCTTCTTCTTTTTTCCCCCTAAGTGTAATGAATATATTAGACTCGAATATATGTAGACCAGAGTGGAAATCAGTACAAGATGGAACTTTTCTTATCTAATTTATATCTGTTTAGCAACAGAAACTAGAAAATGACTTTTCCAGGTCTGACATAGGAAATAAATCATGATAAAACTCCACCAAGGCAGTAGTCTCCTAGACTAATTCTGGCGTGATTAACTGAGTTGTATTATAAACACAAAGTTTTCCTTTTTACCACCATAAATAAATAATAGTACTGTGTTTCCCATTCCTTGTGGAGGAGTCTACTACATTTTATCTCCTTAATCCTTGAAAATATTGCTTATGTAACTGTTTACTATGCTGTATGTGTAAGCCAAGAGGATATTTATTAGTTCACCAAAACAGCAATAACCATTACATTTTTATGCAACCAATATATGATATGAGAAGCAATATATTCCAACAAGCAAAGTAATAACATCCTGTTATTGATTAATATTTGTATGAGTTTCTTTAATAGATATTTTAGTAGAAATCAATGGGATTCTCATACATGCTTTTATTTTTTTAATTCATTTTTTATTAGATATTTTCTTTATATACATTTCAAATTTCAAATGCTATCCTGAAAGTTCCCTATACCCTCCTTCTGCCCTGCTCCCCTACCCAGCCACTCCTGCTTCTTGGCCCTGGCATTCCCCTGTACTGAGGCATATAAAGTTTGCAAGACCAAGGGGCCTCTGTTCCCAGTGATGGCCAACTAGTCCATCTTCTGCTACATATGCAGCTAGAGACAAGAGTTCTGGGGGTACTGGTTAGTTCATATTGTTGTTCCACATATAGGGTTGCAGACCCCTTCAGCTCCTTGGGTGCTTTCTCTAGCTTCTCCATTGGGGCCCTGTGTTCCAACTTATAGATGACTGTGAGCATCCACTTCTGTATTTGCCAGGTACTGCCATAGCCTCATACGAGACAGCTCTACCAGGGTCCCTTCATCAAAATTTTGCTGGCATATGGAATAGTGTCTGGGTTTGGTGGCTGATTATGGGATGGATCCCCGGGTAGGGTAGTCTCTGGATAGTCCATCCTTTCGCCTTAGCTCCAAACTTTGTCTCTGTGACTCCTTTCATGGGTATTTTGTTCCCTATTCTAAGGAGGAACAAAGTATCCACCCATTGGTCTTCCCTCTTCTTGATTTTCTTGTGTTTTGAAAATTGTATCTTGGGTGTTCTATGTTTCTGGGCTAATATCCACTTATCAGTGAGTGCATAGCTAATGACTTCTTTTGTGATTGGGTTACCTCACTAAGGATAATATCCTCCAGATACATCCATTTGTCCAAGAATTTCATAAATTCATTGTTTTTAATAGCTGAGTAGTACTCCATTGTGTAAATGTACCACATTTTCTGTATCCATTCTTCTGTTGAGGGACATCTGGGTTCTTTCCAGCTTCTGGCTATTATAAATAAGGCTGCTATGAACATAGTGGAGCATGTGTTCTTATTACCAGTTGGAACATCTTCTGGGTATATATATGCCCAGGAGAGGTATTGCTGGATCTTCCAATAGTATTGTTTCCAATTTTCTGAGGAACCTCCAGACTGACTTCCAGAGTGGTTGTACAAGCTTGTAATCCCACCAGCAATGGAGGAGAGTTCCTCTTTCTCCACATCCTCGACAGCATCTGCTGGCACCTGAATTTTTGATCTTAGCCATTCTGACTGGTTTGAGGTGGAATCTCAAGCTTGTTTTGATTTGCATTTCCCTGATGATTAAGGATGTTGAACATTTTTTCAGGTGCTTCTCAGTCCTTCAGTATTCCTCAGTTGAAAATTCTTTGTTTAGCTCTGAGCCCCATTTTTAATGGGGTTATTTGAATTTCTGGAGGCCAGCTTCTTGAGCTCTTTGTATATATTGGATATTAGTCCCCTATCAGATTTAGGAATGGTAAAAATTCTTTCCCAATCTGTTGGTGGCCTTTTGCCTTATTGACGGTGTCTTTTGCCTTACAGAAGCTTTGCAATTTTATGAGGTCCCATTTGTCGATTCTTGATCTTACAGCCATCAGCTATTGCTGTTCTGTTTAGGAATTTTTCCCCTGTGCCCATATCTTCGAAGCTTTTCCTCACTTTCTCCTCTATTAATTTTAGTGTATCTGGTTTTATGTGGAGTTCTTTGATCCAGTTAGACTTGAGCTATGTACAAGGAGAATGGATCAATTCGCATTCTTCTACATGATAACCGCCTGTTGTGCCAGCACCATGTGTTGAAAAGGCTGTCTTTTTTTTTCCCACTGGATGGTTTTAGCTCCCTTGTCAAAGATCAGGTGACCATAGGTGTGTGGATTCATTTCTGGGTCTTTAATTTTATTCCATTGATCTACCTGTCTGTCACTGTACCAGTACCATGCAGTTTTGTTTTGTTTTGTTTTTATCACAATTGCTCTGTAGTATAGCTTAATCATACATGCTTTTATATCCATGTAGTTGCAATATATTTTGTTTGAACCCTGTGATAAAAATCATACCTCACAGATGTACGGAGTCACAAATGAAGGGACATATTAGTGGCAATGTTCTGGTGATATGTATCTGATGGACAGGTCTCTCTGCTCCTCCATCCAAACTCAACACACGATAGCTCCTTACAGGGCAGACGTGATAGAAGGTCAGTGTCATCTTTTACTCTGTTAAATTAAAAACCTGTCGTCTGACTTCTCCTTTATAAGCAGCTTCTACTCTTGCATGATTTTGTAATACTGTGTTCTGGTTATACGAAATGTATTGGTTCACTGAAGCTTGACGATATTTCAAATATAGATGTGTCTTATTATGTAATATAAAAGAATCACATTCATTGATATCATTTCAAATCTCGCTGGAAAGGTTCTAAATCTCGAGAAGCTGTCAAGCTCACAGAAGGTGATACAAATTTCCCCCAAATTCTAATTTTCTTTTGAAAGCACGAGTCCTAGCACTGGCACTAAATGCTGTCAGTTGTTTGCAATACAGTGACAAGTTCATTTTATTTATTTTCAAGAGAATGCCTGGTGAATATGCCTTAACATTATAAAATTCATTTTGACATTTCTCAAACAGTTCTAGGAAGCTCAGGAGTCTATAGACCACACTTTGAGACATATCTTTTGCTTCAAAGGGAATATGAGAATGTTTATTCTATCCTAAACGTGAGTGAATCTAGAGACATGGGTCCAGATAGCCCTGAATATCATGTTCTACTGTGGAAAAGCTACATACAATTTGTTAGTCATGAACTATGAGAAAGTAATTAGTCAGTGCATTACTGAATACATTGGTAGGGACATCAGTTAGATGGGTTACAAATGAATGTATTAAATCCCTGCTATAGTTTTCAAATGATATTTTGTAATATTGGTTTGGGGATTTGTAGTAACTACTCTCCCATTAATATATTTTAAAGATTTTTCATGAAAATATAAAAGATACTATGGCTAACACAGAAATTGGTGGCAAATGCTTAATAAAGGTAGTTTGATACAATACTGATTCTTCTTCTTCTTCTTCTTCTTCTTCTTCTTCTTCTTCTTCTTCTTCTTCTTCTTCTTCTTCTTCTTCTTCTTCTTCTTCTTCTTCTTCTGTCTCCCAACTTTAGACATTTATAGAGACCTAAGTAGTCAGGAGAATCTTGAAATTAGATCTGTTTTTCAGGGAATTTCATGGCAGCTTGTCTTTCATTCAGGCTTACTACAAGTTGCTTCCTATTTTCCATCCTGCTGTGACTCTGGCCTCTTCAGTTCTTGCACCTGCTCTATAAAAAAATATCCTCTCTCTCTCTCTCTCTCTCTCTCTCTCTCTCTCTCTCTCTCTCTCTCTCTCTCTCATACTTCATGTAACAAGCAGGAAAATGGCTCCTGTAGAAAACACACACACACACACACACACACACACACACACACACACACACACACACACACACTTACACTCTTGATGCCAACATTCGGGGAACTGCCCTTGAGTCATAAACTGGGCTTCCTCTTGGCCTTGATCTTCTAAAATTTCTTTTCTTTCTATTTGTTTGCTTTTATTTTAGCTAGCTAGTTGGACTTTGGAATTGTGGAATATCCACTTCTATGCCAGAAAGGATAACCTACCTTTATCCATGGTTATCTTCAATGGGTTTCATACCCACTGTTCCATGCTTCTCATTTCTCATCCATAAGATGGAATATTCGTGACATAACTCAGAGAAATATTCTGAAGCTGAAATGTAAGAATCCACATGTCTTTTCAAAATGTTACATCCAGTACAACACAAACATTCATATCCTTGTTACATCATGTTCAATAGCATGTGATTGTTACCATAACCAAATAATTGTTAAATTATATATACAATGAATTTTTCTCTAGTAAAATTAAAGAGTAAATGTCTTTGAGGGACTACTCCATTGGTGATAGAATTCTTAGTTTACTCTCTAAATAAATAGATTTAAACCTATAAAATTGTATGAGTTTATAAATGTTTCTTGATATATATGTATACATATATATGTATATATGTATGTGTGTGTGTGTGTGTTTTGCCTGACAATTCACTTGGTTGTTGTTTACCTTTCATGGTAAGCCTACACATCAACATACGATCCAGCAAGTCATGGAGTTCCCTCAGGGAAATCTGACATGAGTATTGTATTTACATGTGGAGAACATCGCCCATGTAATTTTGCTCTTCTGACAATGTCTTCTGACAAAGAATGTTTAAGCAAAATTGAAACATCTAATCTAAAGAAAACTCGTGTGATGGCTTAAGACCAATGTAATAGCCCCGAAGTATTGAGCAGGGCTGACCAGACTGTCCTGGAGAACTGAAAAGAACTGAGTTTTAACCCAAAGATGTGAGAATTCCTGGGAGAACATTCACATGTGCTCACCTATGCCCTCTGCTCACCAATGTTAGCACATCCCCGATTATGTAAAATCCTCCTTGCTAGCCGGTCTTGGCCTATCACACTTGCTTAAGATTGGCAGTCTAACAGTTCTTTCTACTTCCTCCTCTGCGGTCTTCCTCTTACCAGCAAGTCATTTCCAATACCACCCAAATATGATTCAATCATGTATATCTAAAAGGAAAACATCTAATCATCTCTCCATTCCACATTTACCCTCTAGTTACTATTCTATTTCTCTTCTATGATTTCTGGATGATCTTTTTGGAAAAAAAAATCAATAATAGATTTTCGAATGCATTCTCTGATTTCTGGATCTCTCCCCACTGTTGCAGGCATGGAGATTTAGCCCTTAGCCTCCTCATTTTATTTGTTCAGTGACAGATTTATCCTAGGAGTTAGGTCCCTCCATTACAATGCCATCTTCAGCTGTTGAGTCACCTGCCCTTTCATTTGTCTCCTTGAGGATGTTTATACATATTGAGGCAAGTTTTCTCTCTGTCTATACTGGCCGTGCCAACCAGCCAGTCAAGTATTTTTTCTTAATATTTGTATATGGATACCATTCATATTTCCCAGTGTATTAAAACATTAACTAAAGCTTCCAAAGTTGTCTCACATATCCCCCTTCTTTCTCACTATTTATGTACTCCCCCCCCCCAAACAACACTTCTACTAATGTGGTAATCAAAGTTAGCCATTGTGGTCCCCATATTCAGATTGGTATCTGATAAAGGTAGACTGATCTCTGTGAATCCCAGGCCAGCCTGGTCTATATACTGAGTTTCACGACTGCCAACGCTGCATTGTGAGATAATATCTAGCAAAACTGAACAAAAACATAGTATCTAGCTAATCCTCGTCCCAAGGTAATCAAAAGATGCTGGTCTTTCTCTCTAGCACTGTCCTGAATCACATGACTCCTCTGGATCATGAGCTGTCTGCAAGGTCGATTCCACTTCCTCACCACAACCTTCTTGACTTTATCTCATACAATTCTTCCCACGTAACTTTTCCCATGGCCTATCAAGCATGACCTTGACTTACAAGTTTTAAAGTGTTCTCATTTCTTCTGTGTGTACGATATGGGCATGAGAGAAAAAAAAAAGTTGCCTGTGAAGATGCAGCAGTATCTGCATGCATGCACATGGAGGCCAGAGGATAACCTTAGTACCATGCATGAGGAGCCATCTACTAAGCATATAAGATGGGGTCTAAAGGGTCTGGAGTTTGTCCAGGCTAGGCTGGTTGGCCTGCAAGTCTGTCTATTTCCCAGTTCTGGGACTATAAACCCACAGCATCAATCATGCCTAGTATTGTTATGTGGGCACTGGGGATCAAACTCTGGCCCTCATGCTCACATGACAAGCATTCACTGCGTGAGTCATCGGTCCACTCTCCCTTCTCTTCTTAAAGTTCTTTATTAGCGTCCTCTGAATTGCTGTGGTGCATGTGTGTGATGCTCTGTACCTTTACTGAGACAGAACTGTTCCTTCCCACTGTGGCCAGTCCATATTTTCTGGTTGTCTTCTTTGTTGATCCAATTCTGATATACCCTGGTATACTCTTTGGCTTATTTACTAGACTTTGTATGCTTAAAGCTTATCTTTTAAATATGAACTTCAGAACTACAAGCTGTACAAGGACAGACATAGAGGTATAATATTTTGCCTACTGATAGAACTGTCATATTTCTTTTGGGATGCCTTTCAATCTCTGCATACCTGGTCCCCACTTTCTTAGAGAAGTTACTTTAGAAAACATAGAATAATGATTCTTCCTTGCCTCTTTTATGTGTATTTTTCTCTCCCTTGTTCGTATCATAGAAAGTTCTTCGGCAGGAATTGAGAACCATTTTTTAAACTATAACTATCAAGATAGTACCCTCATTCTGCAGTATCTGTCAGACAGAGTATGCTTAACTTTAGTGTCAGTTTAAAAACACAGATGGCCTAATTGCAATGACCAACCTCCCCTGTTCATATCCTCCCATACTGTCCAAGCACCATTCAGCTGAGCTTAAAAACTCTCCATTAATCTTTCCATGATGCTCTGTTTAGCTCAATGCTACAGTGAAGTCTTTCATCCTTGAGGCAATAGATTGGATAAAATGCAGCTTGCCAGGTTTAATACATATCTGGTAGTTCAATAACATCCCCTAAAACAAAACCACTTCAAATCCATTGAATGTGTTTTAAAAATGTCTCTGATAAGTTGAGTGAATAAATAAAAGACATGCTTTATAACAGCTAAATTAAAAGGCTATGGAAAAAGCATGCAAGATGAAGACTGGCAGGCAAAGTGGGGGAGTCTACACATGTAAAAGGAGAAGGAGACAATCAGAACCCTTGGCCAGCTGCCTCTGTCCAGTCTGATTCTTGTGTACAGAACTTTGAAAATAGCCCTGTTTTTCTCTAAGCATAGTTTTGGTAATGTCTGGACTCATAAGCTCTTACTTCAAGAAAAACCCAATCAGATCATTAATTGGACTATTAGCTCTATTGTGAGCACAACTCTTTTAAAAAATTAATCAATTTACATCCCAGAAGCTGTCCCTATTTTGGTCCCTCCTCACAGAGTTCCTCCCCTCATCTCTCCTCCCCTTTGCCTCTGAGAGGGCAGTTTTACCACTTTGTATTCCACCACCCCCACCACCCCAACCCAAGTTCATCAAGTCTTTGCAGGTTAGGTGTATCATCTCTCCCTGAGGCCAGACAAGGCAGTCCTCTGCTACATATGTGCCAGAGGTCCTCAGACCAGCCCCTATATGCTCTTTGATTGGTGGCTCCAGTCTCTGGGAGTTCCCAGGGATCCAGGTTAGTTTACACTGTTGGTCTTCCTGTAGGGTTTCCATGACCTTTAGTTCCTTCAGTCCTTCCCCTAACTCTGCCATGGGGATCCCTGACCCATGTCTAATGCTTGGCTGCGAGTATCTGCATTGATCTTAGTCAGCTGCTGGGTAGAGCCTCTCAGAGGGGTGTGAGCCCAATTCTTTAATCTTGGCATTGCATGTAACACAGATCAGGTGGTCACTGCACACATTCGCTCTTTTGTTTATTTGCTTATTTATTATTTATTCTTAAGAATCTCATGCACATATACAAATAAAAATGACCACCCTTGCCTTGTGGTCTTTTAAATTCTCCCTATATTCCCCTAAAAGTCCTTGTACCAAACCTTGTTTGTTTTAATGTGACACTAAATCAAGTTAGTACCAATTTTTCATAAAAGTATAAACAACTCTTCATTACAAACAAGTCTTCAACTATTCCCTGCTCTGTGAAAAATCTTAGAGACAGAAATCAATGGAGGGAAAAAGATAGATTTATTTAAAAATAGGATTGGACTGGAGAGATGGTATTGATACCTAAACTGATGGCCTGAATTTCACCCCCCAGAAGCCAGAAGGTGGGGGGAGAGAACCAACTCAAACAAATAGCCCTCTGAACTCCACTCATGAACAGTCTTATATGTGTCTGCCATACATGTAAATGAATCAATGAATTAGTGTAAAAAATTAAATACAGGATGAGGAAGATAGGACTTCTCCTCCTCCTCCTCCTTCTCCTTCTCCTCCTCCTCCTCCTCCTCCTCCTCCTCCTCCTCCTCCTCCTCCTCCTTCTTCTTCTTCTTCTTCTTCTTCTTCTTCTTCATTCTCTAATCTCTGTTTCAGAGGGTGTGTGTATACCAAAACTTTCATACAAGGAAAAGAGAAGAGTTTTGGAGAGACAATGGGAAGGAGTCTGGAAGCTCCATATCCTTCATCACCACGTGTGCGTCTGCTCCTCATCTGTTCTGGGACTTCAGACTCTACTTTGCGCTCCTATAGCTAATTCACTGTTACTGGAAGATGTTCAGATTCCAGCACAATTTGCAGAACCCACTTAATATAATACCAGTATTAGACCAAATCCACAACACATCTAGACTCAGCTGTGAGTTGGACCTCTGAGCATGACTATAAGGGCGTTATCTCAGTTTCATTATAGAGTATGGGATGCCCCACCTACTGTGCATGGCACCTTTCTTTGTTTCATATGCATGAATGTCAAGTGGGGTAGGAAGCTGAGCAGCATCAGGGGTTCGTGACTCTACTTCTAGAATGTAAATTCCATGTGATCAGTGGCTGTTGCCTTTGTCCCCACCATGATGAAGCATTTGTGAGCCAGAATAAATCCTTTCTCCCTTAAGCTGTTTTGGCCAGAGTATTTTCTCACAACAACGGGATGAGAACCACCGTCCAATCGTATAGGACTGGCTTATTCTTCCCAGAAGTGGATCGTTCCTGGTTTATGAAGTGATTCTTCACACATTTACGCACAGCCTGAAAGTCCTAGATGGTCCAGATTGAAAGTGAGTTCCTTGATTCTCTTCCCTCTCAGAGGGAAACTGGAGCCGAGTGTCAGGAGACATGGAGTTCCTTTGAGCGGTTAATTATTGATTTGGATTATCGCCAGCTTTCAGCTGTCACAATGTAAACAAGCTTCTGAAGCCGGAACAAAAAAACCTCCACAGTTCAATTCGCTATCAGTTCTGTGCAGTTTGATGGCACCCGTGGTCGGTCTTGATAGTCTAGTCAGAGCTCTTACAGAAAACCATCATCACACACATAGTGAAGAGATACACTCCTCTCATTTTGAAAGGTCCCTGCGTTCTCTGATTTTTTTCCCAATTCTAACCTTCCACCCTGCACAGTTTGTACTGCTTTTCTTTGCAACTGTCTTCAGAAAGAAAATTGTCTTCTGCCACATACCTCATCCCAGGTGTCTGCAGCAACTGTCAATTCACCAAAAAACAAAAAGAGAATGTTTGTCTCTATCTTCAGAAGAAGAAAAAAAATTAAAATAAACTTCTGTTTCTCTGTCATAATCAAACCTAACAAAAGTAAGTATTTAGTGGATTCATATCCCCCACATTAACTACTTTAGCAGGTGGCTGAACAGTTTTAGGCTACTACTGTATAATCTATTTCAATCAAGAAAACTTCTGCATAAAATAATTTTTAAGCAGTCAACTGTGATGTGAGGGGGGAAAAATCTTTTTTTTTTTTTTTGCACAGGGATCAATTCCCACATGGTAGTTAGTTGCACCAGAATATAAATACTTGGTCACACACACAAGAAGAGATAAAATTTTAGAATTTCCGCAGATGGGGAAAAAAAAATCTTTCTTAACATTGAAGGCCCAGGTCTAAATTCATGTGTGTAGAACGATCTGTGATATGACCAAGAGACAACATTTGCTGCTTTTCCTAATGTCTTGATGGTGAAAACTCAATTAAGATTCTAAAGAGAAGTCTTCAGCCAGAGAGCATCTATGAAAAAATGTGATGAATCCAATTCTTAACAGGTTAGACCTGCCCAAGAAAGCTGCTAAACACAAGCCAGGCACAGGCTTCATGAAGAGAAGCCAGAGGGGATATGTTGTTCTCTAAAGGGGTCAAACACAGGGTTCAAATCAAAGTCTCAAGGCATATTGCTTTCTTAGAAGAGGGAATATCTGCTCGGAGCACTTGGAGTGCTCTGGTGGGATGAAATTATGTTCTTTATTCTTTCTCTGTTATGTAAAGGACTCAGGGAGGACTTGAAATAGAATACCTATAAACCCACACAGGCATACAGGGGTTTGCACATTTATGCCCCACCACATACACACACACACACACAATTTGGTCATATAACAATTGGCTTTCATTTAACAGAAGCAAAGCTATTCATTACTAAAGACTGAGTGACCTCTCAGGAGATTGTTGGGACATTATTTATTACTCAAGAATTTCATGTCTTTCATAGCTGCTTGGAAATGTGAGCTGGTCATGGCAATAAAATATGGGATTTCCCTGATTCTCACTGTGAATTCCTGCTCCGTTCTAAATTGTTTTACTTTGGCTCTTAATTATATTTAACACTATTGCATATCCATGATTAAGTTAGGCCTGTAACCTGACAAGACATCTTACATCTGCCCTTTCCTCTCAGAATTCCTACTGACATTTTAAGTAAACTATGGAGATGTCTTGTCTACGTTTCAGTCTGTGAATGCAATGCAGCAACGTTAATTAATTGTGATTTGATCCAATAAAGGAGTCTTCTAGAATCTGTGCTTGCATAAGAATTTTTAAACACCTTCTTTTTTTTTTTTTTTTTTTTTTAATTTGGAGCTGGGCTCAATTCTGAGGTCCTGGCTGGCATTGATCTCATAATCTAGACTATGCTGGCCTCAAATTGTCAGTGGTCCTTAGGCTTCTTCTTAAAGTCCCGAGATGACAGACATGTGCCATCACACCCAGACTAGAGCACCTTATTAACTATAAGTATTGTTAGGAGGTGTTAGATTTAATGTGTTAAATGCTATTTAGTAACAATCATTCTTATAAAGTGCACTATGCAGAAAATACGGTAAATTGAATATAGACTATAATTTCCAATGCAGTGTAGCACTTTTAGAAATGAGAAAGGTATCCTGAGGAATAAGTGATTCTTGCCAAGACTGAGATGTGGAAAAAAAAATCTAGGAAAATAGAGATGTAAAAAGAAAATATGGCCAATAATCTACATACATCTTAATATATCAAACATCAGGTATGGTGAAATTGATCATGTAGTAAAAGTACTTGCCACGCAAGAATAAAGACCTGAGTTCAGATTCCCAGAAGTCATGTAGACTCTGCAACAATCGTGGGTATCTTTAATCTCAGTACCTGTGGTAAAATAGGAAGTGGAGAGAGAAGTAGCACCATAGGTTCACAGGCCACCTAACCTAGTTAATGCAGCAGCAAGTGAGAGACCATGTCACAAGTTCTGTGGAAGATGAGGAATGAGACCCAATGTTTTGCACTACTCTCCACTCCTGCACTGAGTGCACCACCCACATGCCTCCATTCTTATGTAAGTACACATGCTCGCACATGTGCACACACACACACACACACACACATACACAGAGGAGAGAGAGGTGAGGAGAGAGGGAGAGAGAGAGAGAGAGAGAGAGAGAGAGAGAGAGAGAGAGAGAGAGAGAGAGATTTAATACAAATTAAAAGGGCTCCTGATAGCTCAGTGGTAGAGCACAGGACTCCCATGTACTGTATCTACTGTTATGTCCTTGCAAGGCCTTAGACTCAATTTCCTGTCTTGCAAAAGAAAAACAGAAAAAGAATAGGCAATCCTAAAGGAAGTCCAGCCTGACTGAGAAAAGCAGCAACTATGGGGGAAGTCCTGCAACAGTATTGTTGGTACAAAAATAAGTAGAGCGGTACATAATCAATCAATCAATAAACCATTTTCCCAATGTCTACAGCTTCCCTTTGGCCGAAAGCTGCTGAGCTGCCTCAGCCTGAGTTTTCACTAGTAGACAATCCCTGTGTTCTAGAACACTTTGCTCTGCCTGCAGAGATCCGCCTTGACTCCACCATCTGCCTGGCCTCATCCTGTCCTACCCTCTTCTCTCTCTGGCTTCTTTCTCTTCTCCTTTCTATATCTGAGCCTCCTTGAAGCTCTACTACTTCCTTCCTCAGTTTTTGTTTCTTTTCTTTAAATGTTAGTCCCAGTGGAAAGACTCATTATCATGTTTTGGGTTTTTGTTTTGTTTTTTTGTTTTGGTGTGTTTTTTGTTTTGGGGGGTTTTGTTTTTGTTTTTGTTTTTTGTTTTTTTGAGACAGGGTTTCTCTGTGTAGCCCTGGCTGTCCTGGAACTCACTCTGTAGACCAGGCTGGCCTCAAACTCAGAAATTCGCCTCCCTCTGCCTCCCAAGTGCTGGGACTAAAGGCAAGTGCCACCCCCGCCCGGCTTAATTTTTTGTTTGTTTGTTTGTTTGTTTTTGCTCTTTATTTGTATTTGTGTTCTCTTTTCTCCCTCCAAACCGGAAGTTGACAAGAAGCCTTTTACTGAAAATATCGCTTTCTAGTAGGAGGTCAATAATTATTTTTCCTAAAAGTGAAAATAGAAGAAAGGAAATGCTCACAGTAATTGCCATTGGTCAACATCAAGGGGTTGTTTTTCTTAATAAAATTTCAGATACTTTGCTTTGTTGCCTTTAGAGTAATCTTTAGGTCATTCTTTTATCAACAGGAATTCACTAAAATCCCAAAGTAGTTAAATGCAAGGCTAGGGACAAATAAGCTTCAAGAGTATCTGACTAGATCAGCACACACATACATACACATATACACACATACATACATATGTACATATACACATGCACATACATATACATATACACACATTCATACACATATATACACATATAAACATATACCTACATGCACACATGCACACACACATACATACATACACTATACACACACACACACACACACACACACACACAAGTCACCACAATGGTACATTCACATGAATATTAAATTACAATCATCTCTTTGTAACCACTGTGAATAGCAATATGTTTGTGAAAGGATTTCTTGCCAGAGGACAGGAGAGCAAATGCAACAGACAAAGGAAAAGAGAGACAGTAATGGTGGCCATTGTGATTACTCTGAAATAAGTGTGAGCATGGGAGCACTCCTATCTCACTCCTACTAAAAAGTCAACTGTGGTCCTCTCGATGCAGGAATGGTCCCCCAGTTCAACAGGGGAAAGAAGAAAAAGGGAGCATCCATGCTTTCATGTGGAACAATAGTCTTGCACTTGTGGAAATTCAAAAGGAAAATTCATGCTAAAGTGCTCCTCAATTTGCGTATCCTATTTTCAAATCTGGCTCCCCTTCCATTAACAATCACATCTGGCATTCATGCAGGTGTTGTCAAAATATATAAAACATTTTAACATTGAAAGAATTTAAAATAGTAATAAAAGGAGAGCTTCTTTGGAAGAATTTATTATTGATTGATTGATTGATTGATTGGTTGGTTGATTGATTGAATGATTATTTTTCTCATATATGAGATCCTGATCACAGCTGCTTCTCTCTTCTTCCCTCCCAGTCTCCCTCCCTGATCAACTTCTCCCCCACAACTACTCCTCATTTATCCCCCCCCCCAAGGAAGTGCAGGCCTCTCAGGGATATCAACCAAACATGGCATAACAAATTATAATAAGACAAGTCACATAGCCTTATACGTGGTTGGAGAAGGCAAAGAGATGGCTCAGCTTCATACATTGTCCTCAGGTTCAGAACTGAGAGTATTAGGCTAACTCCTAAGTGATCATTGCAAGAAATAGATGAAGGACAAAGCAAACCACAGCTAACATGGCTGTTTCCTTGGTGACTAGGAAATGTGTCCCCATTGCTAGCTTATTTATTTGTGGTCCATGAATTACCACTAGCAGAGTCTCACACTGTTGTGCCTATGCACTCCCACACTTCAGAGACAGTTTCCATGCAGAGACGTTTACACTGGATGCCTGGCAGTCTCCAGTGAGCTTCAATCAAGTGGAATGTCTGGAACTTTGAATTTTAAAAATCTTTAATTTTAGGTATTACTTCAGCTGAATTTCTTTAAATTTTTTGTAGATGTGATATTTACAGAATTATTTGTTTAACACAACTAGTATAATTCAGTATCTCTTTTCATATTTAAAAGTGTCTGGCTGATCAAGGACTATTGGAACTTAACTCCCACATTCTACTATTGCATTAAGTGTTTGGGATACATGCTCAGTTTACTATTTTAGTTGTTCTTGTGTTCATTTTTTTTTTCATGTTCCTGCCTTTCTTTGTCTTGGACAGTAAGTGGTTTCATAATTCCAATAATCTCACCTGCCTGTATAAGCTACTTACTTAAGAGAGTTTTATATGAGGGCTCATAAGATCTTAAAACTCTGTGTTTCATTCTCTCTAAATGTGAAGATAAACACCTGTCCTCCTTATGAAAAAGAAAGAAAGGAAAGGAAAGGAGGGGAGGAAAAGAGAGAGACAGAGAGAGAGAGAGACAGAGAGAGAGACAGAGACAGAGACAGAGACAGAGAGACAGAGACAGTGAGAGAGAGAGAGAGAGAGAGAGAGAGAGAGAGAGAGAGAGAGAGAGAAAGAGAGAAACCCTAACTTGTAAGTCCAATCATAGGACAGAAGTTTCCAACTGGAACGCTAACTTTAGCATATCTAATTAGCTGGGACATAGAACATGTTGGATGACTGAATCTCAATTACAAAAGAAAAAACCAGTTTAATTTCATCAGAGTTTTAAGGGCATTGGTAGACATGATATATTTTACATCAGCATAGCTAAAGCTGATCACTGGGCTTGCCTGCAGGGTTTCTAGAAAACACAATAATATTTTTTCCCTAGAATTAAAACTGGTTATTAAATTCACTTTTCTGGAAGCAAAACAAAGTGTTGAGAAATCTGTCCTTTGTTTATTCAAAAGCATAACAATATTTTATAAACAAATGTGTAATTACTCAAGGGAAGTTAAGAGTGAAAGCAAATGTGTGTGGTGCTGAATGGCATGGGTTAGATTTTTCTGAAGAATTCCAAGCATGAACTGAAAAAAAAAAAAAACCTACACACAATGCAGATTTATCTATTGAAAATGAAAACTTAGTATTAAAGATTTTACTAAAAGCAGCTGGTTGCCATGGTAGCAAGACATAAATTCAGATACTAAGGGAAAGGAATGTATCATGTAGTGAAATCAGGTGGGATATGAGTATGGGGCAAAGCTTTATATTCATTTTAATTTGGTGAGAAAAACTTACAGAAGAAAAGAATTCAGCCAAATCAGCTAAATGGTAAAGAGTAGTTAATTCTCTGGGGAGGGCATAGCAAGGGACCTAGGTTGGATTCTACTGCCTTAAATTTCAAGCTATGAGAGACTTCAGAGCTACTCTGTACAGAAGATGAACAGCTAAGCATCGCATTTAAAATGCCTGTGAATCTACTGTAGTTTACACACATACATTTATTTCAATGGGACCAAATATAAAATGAACGTCTGTAAGTTCCTATTAAATAGTTTTTCCAGAAGATTTACATTTTCACTGTAGATAGCAATAGCTAAGGGATTTTTTTTTCTCAAAGAGGTAGTTTTTACTTCTAAGACCGAAGATGGCAAAATGGCTCAGAAAATAGAGGTGTGTTATCTCAAGATATCATGAGTTCAAGTGTTGGGACACACAGATGATACAAGGAAAGAAGAGACATTCACAAGCTGGTCCCTGACCTTGCATCCTTTGGGGCACACACTAATAATAATAATAATAATAATAATAATAATAATAATAATAATAATAAGTAATGATAATAATGTTTCTCATATATATATATATAATCTGTCTCATCTTATAACATACATGTTTAACACACATGAGGTAGCCACTTGCTTAAGAGAGTTTTATATGAGGGCTCATAAGATCCCAGAACTCTGTGTTTCATTCTCTCTAAATATGAAGATATGTATGTGAATAGGCATGCATTTATGTATGAAAGTTAAGGGAGATAACACAAAATACCTGTCATAAATATGTGATGACCTGAGATAAAATCCCTAGGACTGATGTGCAAAAGCCAGGTGCCTCTCCTAGCAATGGAGACATAGTGATTGTCCAATCCCTGAAACTCACTGGCCAGCAAGTCTAGCCTAATTAGTGAACCCTGCATTGAGTGAGAGAAAATGTTTCCCAGTATATTCACCTAGCCTCCACATGTCCTCACACATACAGCCCGGTACTGGCTGGTTTTGTGTCAACTTGATACAAGCTAAAGTCATCAGAGGATGGAACCACATTTGGGGAGATATCTAAATGAGATCCAGCTGTAAGACAATATTCAAACAGTGATCAATGGAGAAGGACCCAGCCCTCATTAGGCAGTGCTGTCCCTGGGGTCCTGGCCCTAGGTTCTGTACGAAAGCAGGCTAAGCAAGGCAAGGGGAGCAAGCCAGTAAGCAGCATCACTTCATATCCTCTGCATCAGCTCCTGCCTCTAGGATACTGCCCTATCTGAGTCCCTGTTCTGGCTTCCTTCACTAATGAACAGTTCTATAAAAGTGTAAGCCAAATAAACCCTTTCCTCTCCTACTTGCTTTTTGGTCATAGTGTTTTGTAACAATAATAGAAACCAGTCCGCAGCAAAAATAAACAGAGAAACAATATTGTGTAAAATAGATGCATCTTGAAAGCTAGCATCTATTATATGGGCAGAGATATATTTATGCACATAATCCTATGTAATACAAATAAAAATAATAATCCATGAATATCAATAATCTCCACATATTCTCTTTCAAGATAGAAATTAAAGAATTTTGCCCAATACCAAAGCAAAAAATACTCCTGCAATTTTTTTTTCTTTAAAGCTCATTCTTTTCACTTTCTTCTGTCTCATGATGCCATCATGTCTCCTGATGGTGGGTATTGAAACCAGCTTGAAGAATCTGTTCCCTCTGGACCAGTTCCACTCAGATCTTCTCTTTCTGAGGTAGCTTCAGTATTCTAAAATACCTGTCCACAAAAGAAATATTTTGTCTGCCAAAAGTCAGGAGCAAAGAGGCATCCTCCTCCTGGTTTTGATACAGATAACAAATGAGTCAATGACAACACTATGAAGTTTATCCCTCCCTCGGAACTCACTTGTATCATTGTGATGTCAGAGTACTACCTATATGTCTGTCAGGTGCCAAAATCCCTGTTTTGTACAAAGACTCTTAGCTGTAAAACCAAGCTTCTAGACAAATCATGACAGGGTTATCTGCTTTGCAGAACTTGAGCCCTATCAAAGAGTTTGTTATTTAAGAGGGAATATATCATTCGTAATTTGTAAAGTTCTCATATATGTTACCAGTATTTCTATATACCTCTGATCAAAACCAAAGGAAACTACCAAAGATATAGCTTGAAGTAAGAAGAGCTAGTCTTGTGTATTGATGGTAATGTTTCTAGTAAAGTCCATGGGAAAATTGTTTCTTTTTTTAGCAGTGTTCATAAAGCAACACTAGGATAACTCATCTAGCACCATTCAATATGCTTTACTCTGTGTTTGTTTTGAATTACTTCATTGTCTCATTTCATCTTCAGCATAATCTTGTGAAACCAGATGAAGCTCACAGTACTTGTCCATTAAAGGGACCGTGCTGCCATACTAATGCCTACATCAGGGCCCTCAATGCTCTGTGTATCTACTGCTTGAAAGTGATGTCTCATGAATCATGAAGACACATGGGTCTTTAAACTGCCAGTGAGAAAAGCTATAGAAGAAATTCCTAGACTCAAAAAGGACAAATCACTGGATTCCTGCCCATGGGAACAGAGGTTTAAAAATAGAATAAGATCAGAAGTCTACTTACTCCTATATACACATGTAGAAAATTAATAGCAATATAGTATTAGGTCCCTGTACTGCTCAAGACAATACAACAACCTAGTCATTTATCTAACTAAAGCATCGTGCCCAATAATCCAACTCCTTCTCTGCTATCCCAACTCCTCAAAACTATTATACTGCCAAACTTAATCACTAATTTAGTTTTTGTAAATATATTAAAATTCTTATTTGAAAATTTAAGTTAAACCAAAGTTAACAGCAAAGGCAAACTATATCGTCCAATAAGCAAATTAAAAGCAAAAGTGCTGTCATGAAGTAAATTCCGCTCAATACTTGCTTGTCCCAAGTACAACTTCTGTCTACCCAAATACAAAACAGAAAAAGAAATATTGTACAATGAGGAAACCAGAGCTGGAAAGAAAACAGAGTATTGCATCATATGTCAATTTATGCATTTGTTTTTTGACTAATATTTCTTTACTACCCCAGTAACACATAATTCGACTATTGTATATTGCAATATAGGTTGAAATCAGTTCCAATTTCCTTTTGTCCTTTCAAGATTTTTTTTTAACATTTTTAGGGCATTTACTTTTCCATCTAAAATTTAGAATAAAACTCCAGGAATTTATATTGGGTATGCTTGAAACACACACACACACACACACACACACACACACACACACACACAGATATATATATATCTGTATATATATGCAGTGTATGTTTATGTGGGGTTAAGGGGTGTGGCTTGTGTGTAATACATATGGACTTATGTACACTCAGATGTATTTGAATAGAACTAATATGTCAACAACATATATTCCAACCCATATTCATGCATGTTTAACTTCTTCCACTAGTCTTTTTTAGATCTCAATATAAAAATCTACATTTATATATTGAAATATTTCAAATATTTCGTTTACAGAAACTAGGTGTTTGCTACTTATTATAAGTCACTTATTTTTGCTCACAGGTTTTTGCTAATCTTTAGAAATGCAATTGACTTTTCTGTTGACATTGTGTCCTGTGACCTTTTTAATTCCGAAACTTTCCAAGAACTATTTGACAGATTGTGTATACTTTTCTTCAAGCTTGATAGTGTTATCCAAACACTGAGAGTTTTACTCCTTTTATACTAAACTAAATGCCTTTCCTGTCTATCCGTTGCACTGAAAAACACCCTTAGAACAGTGGAGAGAAGACCTAGGAAAATAAAGGGCCTGTTTCGGGGTAGGGTGTCTTAGTCAGGGTTTTTATTGCGGCACAAAACATCATGACCAGAAAGCAAGTTGGGGAGGAAGGGGTTTATTCAGTTTATATTTCTACATTGCTGGTTATCACCAAAGGAAGTCAGGACAAGAACTCACACAGGGCAGAAACTTGGAAGCAGGAGCGATGGAGGGATGCTGCTTACTGGATTGCTTCCCCTTGCTTGCTCAGCTTGCCTTCTTATAGAAGCCAGGACTGACAGCCCAGGGATGGTACCACTCACAGTGAGTCTTCCTCCCTTGATCAGTAATTGAGAATATACCTTACTCCTGGATCTCATGGAGGCCGAGAAAAAAACTGGAGAAAATAACAACCTTTACAACAGTCACGAATAATAGAAAATATATTGGGATAACTCTACCCCAGTAATTTATTTATACCTTTCACCTGTAAATAAATGATGTGGTCCATATGCGTTGTAAAATCTTAAAAGAATATACTCAGGTGCCTCATTTTTTTATTGTTATTATGTTCTTTGGTTTACCTGAGCTTTGATCTATATTAAGGAGCACATTTAATATTCTCAACTCTTTTGCTCCTTTGTATAGATTTATGCTCCCTTGTTAACTTAACCATTCTTTTGGGCAAAAATAAAATCATTAAAATTTACTCTTTTCTAGATAAAATTCTATCAACAATGAATTCACTCAACTTGTCTATGTGGAAGAAACCACGCTACTTTAACTCTGTTTATGAAGGGTATATTCTCAGGCTAAGATTTTTATTTTACCCGTTGCTGTCCTTCCACACTCTTACTGTTTTATAGTCTTCACAGTCCCCATACAAAGCAACCCCAGTCTCTGTGCTTCACCTCTCTTCATATCATTTGACTTCAGGCTTTTTTTTTTCCATTTTGTATCTAACTTTGGCTGATTAACACTCTTGTTGCAGATGTAATGAAGTATGTGAAGAAAGAAAAGTATTTCATCTACAGTACTGGAGATACTGGGGCACAAGGCTGGCATTACCCCCTCTCTTTCCCTTTATTCTATTTTATTTATTCTTTATTCTTCTCTTATGTTACTTCCCAACTGAAGTTTCTTCTCCTTCCACTTTTCCCAGCCATCCCTCCTCACCTCCCCTCTCTCTCAGATCCACTCTTCCACAGTTTCTCTTAAAAAGTAACAGCAGACTTCTGGGTGAATATCCACTTAGCAGTGAGTGCAGAAGCTCAGAATACTCAAGTTACATTTCACAAACCACATGAAGCTCAAGAAGAAGGAAGACCAAAGTGTGGATACTTCTTAGAAAGGGGGAAAAATACACATGGGAAGAGATAAAGAGACAAAATGTGGAGCAGAAACTGAAGAAGAGGCCATCCAGAGACTGCCCCACCTGGGGATGCATCTGATATACAGTCACTAAACTCAGAAACTACTGTGGATGCCAACAAGTGGTTGCTCACAGGAATTTGATATAGCTGTCTCCTGAGAGGCTCTGCCAGGGCCTGACAAATAATAGAGGTAGATGCTCTCAGCCAACCATTGGAACGAGTACACGGCCCCGATGGAGGAGCTAGAGAAAGGACCCAAGGAGCTGAAGGCCCCATAGGAGGAACCACAATATGAACCAACCAGTATCCCCAGAGTTCCCAGGGACTAAACCCCCAACTAAAGAGTACACATGGAGGGACCCATGGCTCCAGCCACATATGTAGCAGAAGATAGCCTTGTCTGACATAAATGGAAGGAGAGGCCCTTGGTCCTGTGAAGGCTCAATGCCCCAGTGTAGAGGAATGCCAGGACAGAGAATCGGGAGTGGGTGTGTTGGTGAGCATGGGGAGGGGAGGTAGGATAGGGAGTTTTGGGGGGGAAACCCAGGAAAGGGATAACATCTGAAATGTAAATAAAGAAAATATCTAATAAATAAATAAGTGAATAAATAATAAAATAATAGCAGGCCAAACTTAATCACTAATTTAGTTTTGTAAATATATTAAAATTCTTAATTGAAAATTTAAGTTAAACCAAAGTTAACAGCAAAGGTAAACTATATCATCCAATAAGAAAATTAAAAGCAAAAAAGCTGTCACAAAGTAAATTCCACTCAATACTTGCTTGTCCCGAGTACAACTTCTGTCTACCCAAATACAAAACAGAAAAAGGGTCCCAAGTGCAGGCAAAAGAGTAAGAGATATCCTCTGACACATATACTCTCACTGTTAGGACTCCCACAAGAATACCAACCATAATGTATATATGTGAACATATATATATGTATATATATGATCTAACTCAGACCCATACAGGGTCCATTATTTCACTTAAGTCTCTGTGATCCTTGCTATGAACCATGCTTAGAGGATTCTGTGGGCCCTGTTCTCATGGTATCCTTGACCCCTCTGGCTCCTGCATTTATTTCTGTTCTCAGGATTATAGATGAAGAAGATAGAAATGCTCCTAAGATGGAAAAAGCACATTCATAAACAGGAAGCAAAGGGTAGATGTGGTGAAGATCAGCTTTCATAGCAACCACATTGTAAGAGCTACCCAGGACTACATCAAAAATACCTCTGTTATTCTAAGGAGAGGCAGTCTCTGACTCAAGGGCCACTAACCTTAGAGTGATGAAGTACTCTTGTGGCCCAGTTCTAGCTGAGAAGCCATTGGGAGTTGATGGCTTCTAGAGAAAGGAAGAGTCACTATTTTGAAGGGAGTTGCTACTGGCATGTTTCTCCAGATCTATGCTTATAAGGACAACACTGACTGGCCTCAAGGGTTATTCAAAGTAAGAAATAAACAAAAATAAAGCATGGAGCTGGATATGTTGAGAATGGTTCAGGGATAGGTTGGAGGGAGGAGATGGAAAGAAATATGATCAAGATACATTGGATGCATGCATGAAATTTCCAAAGAACAAACAAAAATTAAAACCACAGTGTCATCACATGCCTGTGAGAATGGTCATTATATATTTAAAAAAACAAAGATTATTTATATTTGCAAGAAGGTGAAGAAAAGGAAATACTTGTATGCTGTTGGTGAAAATATAAACTAGTTTAACCATAATGAAAAACAGTAAAAGTTATAAATGGTCTTCTGATATGGTAATATGAACTCCATTAATGAGTATGCATCAAAAGGAAATGAAATCAATGTGTTGAAAAAGCAAAAACCCTGTGCTCGTCGCACTATTAACCCTGTGCTCATCGCACTATTAATATGATAGTCAACATAGAGAATCAGACAAAGTACCTGTCCATGAATTAATGGATGAACAAGGAAAATTTAATATATGCATGCTGCTATATAGATATGTACACCATATTGTCAACATATGTAAAGAAGGAAATCTTGTCTTTTACAGTGACATGGATGGATTTGGAGGAGCGGATACTAGGTCAGGCATAACAAATAAATTTTATATTATCTTACATGTTGAGCCAAAACCAAAAGTAATCACATGGAAGAAGAGGGGAGAATAGTAGTTATCTATTATAGTAATTATCTATATAGAAGTAAGGGTATTTGGGGAAATGATAAACAAATAGAAATGTTTAGTTAAGCAAGAGTAAAGACCAAATGACATATTGTACAACATTAAAACCTAGGCAGGCATTTATTAGATCGGTATTGCAATGTCCTTAAGGCTTCAAATGTTTGTATTTTAATAAGATGTCATCATGAGATTTTGATCTAATAAATAAAAGATTTACCAAATTATATATCATATATATGTTCCAAAGAATGACTGAAAATTAACTCAGATGGATAGGAGTGATGTGGAATTTCAGATGCTGTTGCTGAGTGAAAAATGATGTAGACCTAATGCAATTAACTTAAGTATTGTTTACATATTTCTGCACTCTAGAATAGGCATATATATGAGTATCGTCAAGATAATAGGAAATACCAGTCTAAAATCAGTTGATTTAGTGACTACATGCTCTGAGTTATAATCTTGTTAAAGGTGATACATGTACTGTGGGATCAAGTGAAGCAGAAAGGAAGAGAGGAAATTTGGGAACAAAGAAAGCAATAACATTAATTGTACATATAATCTCATTCTTGTAAAACTGCATTTAAAGGTATATGTGGGCAGAAGATAATTAAAGATGCTAAAGATAGATTTCTATCTACTTAGTAATGATACATTTTAGCGTGGAGTCTTAGAAACTAATTTAACACTGGATATCTATAATTTCGTGGAAACAGGATAGGAAGTGACACATAACTTTGTGTTCATATTACTTTATTTCAGCCACCAATACTAAATATTTTTATGTCAGTACATGTGTTGATGTATATATGATCCATGCTATCTGAAGGGAATATGGATACATTTTTGCAAGTTTTGATACACAGAGTTTGTATGCAAAGAGCAGCTGGGTACCAAATCCATCTTGATGGAAAATGTTTTCATGACCTTGTGAAGAGTGACGATTATTATGAGAACATTTTGTATACCCTTTTTTTAATTGATAGTTTCTTTTCAGTTGGATGTACTTTTAAAAGATACTAATTTGCAACGTCTTTTATCCAACTTTGAAATGGTTATCAAATGGAAGAACATGAGCATGAGTCATAAAATATTAGTTTGGTATTATTGAGTGCCCTCTAATTACCTCTCTGTTAACTTCTTTGCTGGAAGCATGTTTTTCTCCTTACATAGTCATTAATTTCCACAAGTATGAATTTAAACTATCTCCAAATTATTTTTCTTTTGCCATTCTACACTCCCCACCAGCAGGGTAGCCTAATTCGATGATGTTGGAGGAAGAAACTGAATTAATTAGCTTTTGGATAAATATTGCAACAATGTATAGCCATTAAAGGAAAAAAATAAAACTTCAGATATCTAAAATGAGAATGAGAATAGCTTCCACTCATAATGTTATTCTTTTCTTGTGTTTATCTTATACCTAAATAAATATGTACTGAATAATTCCAACAAAAGACTGAACATTTATATCTTAGAAGATATAAAATTGTTAGGCATTTATGGGGTATAAATCTTTGTATCTTAGTGATTAAAAGTTTTTCCCATTTTATGCAAAATGTGAGCTTAAGAGCCTAAGACCACCAGATGTCATAAAGCCTAACTCTCAGCTGTATCCTTTGCCTTCCATAGCTTTGTCCTCCTGCTTCATGCATCCACTAAATTTGATATATTTTTATTGAGTGTGTATGATATGAAAAGGGTGCATACCCCAGTGAGTGTGTGGAGGTCAGAGAACAAGTTTTTGGAGTCAGTTTTCTTTCTCTTCACATCTCTATGCAGGTTCTGATAGTTGGGTTAGGTTATCAGGATCACACAAGTGCCATTACTGGATATGCCATACTCCCAGGCCTTGGGCATCATTTCTAAAATTGAAGCTCTCAAAGCTCTCTGCACCTTTTCCACGATCATTTTATTTTGATCCTTTTTTCCTGCTCTTTCACCCAGTTCCCCAAACATGTTACAAACTTCATTAAAGACCATGCTCTATTTCTTTCATTGACATGTTTCTAAATAGTATCTGATGGTGAATAAATGATTTCTAAGTATTTACCCATTGAATGAATGAACACAGAAGCCATTTCAGAAATGTAAACCATTCTATTAACACAGGGTATTATGTATCTCTATATTATCTTCTTATTATGAGAAATGTTATTAAAATAAACAAGCATCCATCTGAAGTATCAAGATAATAGCTCCTTTTTTTTCTGTCATACTCCCTTCTTGATTGGTTGTGTTGTTATTTGGTTATAAACACTTTTTAAGAGCAATGTTTACAAAGTCAGATCTAGTCAAAGCCATTTGGTAAAAGTTAGGTTTGGTTTTAACCACCGTGTCTCAATATGTAGGTACATAGTAACAACAACCAAAAAAAGGTTATAATATTAATTCAATGCTTCAAACAATCAAAATTAAAGCTTAACAGAAGGGCCTGAAGGACTTATGGGTAGTATTCTACAATATAGCTTATATTACTGCTTTATGAAATCTAAGCTTCCTTGAAAAATATCTATCTATGTAAGTCTCTGTTTATGCCAGGATTTGTGTGATAATATACTCAGAATGAGTGTGGCACAGCCTGGAAGCAGCACCCTGTGTTTATTGACCATCTCTTAGAGTATGATTCTAACTTACTCTTCCCTATTATGTACAGAATTTTAAATATCTTGGATGAATGCAGGAGTGAAATTTGAGATAGAGACATCACTATATATTATATTTACTAAAATAAATAAATAACTGAAAAGAAAATCTTCCCCAGCAGAATTTATAACATAACATTCTAAGCTACAGACCGATCAAAAAATTACCATTTTGAGAACGGAGCTTGGAAGAACCACGGGATTTTCTTCTGTGCCTCTGTAACCACGGCAACCTCAATTGTGATTTTCATATTCGACACCCTCTACAAACCACTTAGGCCTCACATGGAAAATAAGAAAGGGAAAAATTAGGCATGATTATACTCTCCTCTTTATCTGGATGTTTAGTGCCTTGGCTCCGCGCTCAGAGATTTGCAGGGCGGAGAATATTTCTCCGCTGTCACACACATCATTTTGCGCCTCTCAGTTCTTTGTCCTCTCTGATGTTATCAGCCTGAGTTTCCTAAAACATGTATCTGAGCTTGTCTTGAGAACTGTTTTCCTCTGAGCATGACACGGCCATTGCTCTCCTGACATCTAGGCAGTTGTGACCGCTACCACTTAAGACCCTTGCAAGTCTAAGCCCACTAATCATGGTTGTGGAAGGGAGGAGGAGTCACCAGGCAAAGAGGGAACAGAGAGGGACCCACAATGCAGCTCAGCAGGCTCCGCCCATAAGTAACTTTTCTAAAGCCCTGAAAGTTGCTAGCCTCTCACCCATGCTCCTGCAAGTGTCCACAGGAATCTCATTGACTCTCATCAAGCTGAACTTGTTTAAAAATCATTCCTTTACAGTTAATGTCTTTACATTCCTTTACAGTTAATACATTGATGAATAAGTGAATATATACCATGTTTGTCTTGCTGGACCTGGGTTACCTCACTCAGGATGATTTTTTTTTTCTAGTTCTTTTCATTCCCGTACACATTTTATGATGTCATTTTTAACAGCTGAGTAATACTCCATTGTGTAAAATCTATCACGTGTTCTTTATCCATTCTTCTGCTCTATGATCCTTCTACTCCTACGGGTTGCCTCATCTAGCCTTGATGAGCATATGTCTTATTATATCTTGTTATGCCTTCTTTAGTTGATCTCCCTAGGAGGCCTGCCTTATTTTTCTGAGGGGAAACCAGAGGAGGAGTGGATCTGGGGAGGAGGGGAGTTGGTCAGAAAACTGGGAGAAATGGAGGAAGGAGAAACTGCGGCCAGCGTGTGCAGGATGAGAGAAGAATAAATAAAAATTAAATAATAGAATAAAATCATTCTGTTGGTGCCCTGGCGGCAGTGGTTGGTGTGTGTGCCGCTCTCGCAAGCAGAAGTTAATGGCTTGTCTTGCTTTTCCTCTGGTTAACTCTAAAGATCTTCCCTACACAAGCAGGCAGGGCGGGGACCAGCATCTTCCAGAAGAAGGTGGTATGGTAAACGATAGTGATGTTCGCACCTGTCCTTTTAAGCACATCTTCTTTTGCCTGTATGAAAGTGTTAGAGATGCTTGTTCCCTTGTAGCTTTCACAGAAGCCCTACAAGATAATTATCAGTCTCCTCTTTTAACAAATGAGACTACGATGAGTTAATTAGCATGTTCAAATTCACCTAGCTACGCCATGGTAGGTCAATGCTATGAGACCAGGCTTGTCTGACTTCAAAGCTCATGTTTTTTTCCCTCTGATCATAACTTGCAGCCAAACGAATTTCTCTTCATTCCCCTCAATGCTTCTAGAGACAGCAAAGTCCCTATGTCTTTGTGAAGTTTGTTCTCCCTTTCTGAAACACTCTCTCGGCTTGATCAATTGGAAAGTCATTTTCAGTCATCAACAACTACAGTTCTCTTTGAAGCCCTCTGGCTCTCATCCCTACCCAGAGGTACTGAGGTAATCAACACCCTCTTCTGCCTTTACAGAATCCTGTCTATAACTCTATTACAACACCTGAATTATCACATTAATGATTAAGGCTTGCACATTAGACTCAATTTTTCAGCTATAACTTCCCTTAGGGGGAGAGCCATGAATTATTCCTTTATATATTTTATGCACTTCACAAAAAAAGTAATTTTAAGTAATTCTAAACTGTAATCCAAGCATAAGGAAAATGATTTGCAAACACTGTATCTTACATGCCTGTATATTGTGCCACCTGCTGTCAATGGTACTTATCTCTGTTCAGCCATGGGAACCCCTGTTTATTTCTTCATCCTATTCCTTGGCTTGTCTGTATTAGATTCTTCAAGGCTCAGTTTTCCTGCTGAGCTATGCTAACCAAATGTCCTTTCTCTTCGTGTTATCTTTAACCTACTTTTGATTTAGTGGCTAAGCAAAGACCGATAAAAAAATACTCTATCCTTTAGTCCTTGTATGATTCTTTGGCTCATGGATAAGTGAGTTTCATTGGAGGTAGTGGGGGTGTGGGGAAAGTGGTATAACAAGCATACCACTTTGTTTGCTCAAATTGCATGTATTTGAGGAATATGAGAAACCTTCAGTGGATGTTAGGACATTCCTCCTGTGAATGCCTTTCTTTCTTTAGGCTTTTAAGGCCAATGACATTTATCCAAGCCCGGCTATATTCAGCTATGTCTTTGACTATGAGTTTATAATTTCATGAGTCTTCCTTGGTCAATCATGTTAAATGCAAATTTATAATATATCCCTCTTCTCTCTGTCCCTCCCTTTATTCCTTTCTTTTATCAGTGGGAATGTTTATATTACTAGTATCTGGGCAAAAGAAATGGAAGACCTGTCCATTTGGGGTTCAGAGAGAATGGACTAAAGATTTACCAGGACATAGCCCTTCCCTGTGTACAATACTCTACAGACTGTTAACTATGTCTTTTTTTCTATCATATCTTTGAGAAATTGTGTATCAAGTACTAGGGATGCTATGGTATCTAGCAATTACCTATTTATTTTCCATTGTGACCCAATGGGTTTAATTTGGCATAATTAAAGAACAATGGATGAAGGGTTATTTACAGGAGCATAGGCAACTTACCAGTAGCTACATCTCTTTCCCCTAGCACCCATTAAGTAGGAACAAATCCTCAGGGTGGGTGGGGGCCTCTTAAATCTCTCCTTCCTATCTCTATTGCTTTGGAGATCCTCAGATACACTTTCTATAATAATTTGTATTCTACCAACAATTGTATGGATAAACTCCCTTTTCATCCTTACTAGCATTTCTTGTTTGAGTTTGGTAATAGCTATTCTAGTGGTTGTAAGTGATACCTCATGGTGATTTTGATTTGTGTTTCCCTGGTTATTAGTGTTGTTACACAGTTTTGAAAATACTTTTGCTCCTTCAAGTGTCTCTGTCTGCTTTCCACTACTGTGAGTGCATCCAAATGAACTTAAATCAGCATTTCACTTCCTTGTTTATTACATTGTCCATAATAATAAGGAACTAGAAAATGCATGTGCCCATTAATCAATGTATAGATAAACAAAATATTATATATATGTGTATATATATATGTATGTTTGTATATGTATGTAATATATAGTTTTTAATAATAAAAAAGATTAAATCCCATCAGTGTTGACAGTTTGGGTAGAGCTAAGGGTCATTATGTTAAGTGATGTAAAGTAGACACAGAAAGAGAAAGCTATGGGACCCATTATGCGAAATAAAAAACAAATGTGTCTTGTACACACTGAGAAGGAAAAATGGTTTTTAGAGGTTGGGAGAGTAGGAGGCAGGGAAGCACAGAGAAGTTTTAGTCAGTGAACAGTAAATCATGAGAAGGATTAAGCTCTGGTGCATGGCTCTATAATAGATTGCTGATAGATGATGCTGATGTTGTTTATATTTCAAAAATTAAACACACAATGTATTTTCAATGTTTTTGCTGCAACAAAGGTAGAGTTTGTGAAATTATATATATCTAGCCTGAATTTTGCAAAACACAGTGCATGCACGTAATCAAGACATCACATGGTATTCCATAAATATTTTCATCTTTCCATTTTAATTAGAAAGTACATTTTAAAATATGAGCAATTTAAGTCTGCAACTGGTCAAGATGAAGAAATAAGTAACCATGGGGTGCCTGGTACCAATTGATACATCTTCAGTGCAGGAAGCATGTAAGCATGAGAGGACTGGGGTTGCCTGCTGCGAGGTGTCAACTAGATATGACAGGGATGCACATCCAGGAACTCTCACCAATAGATTGCTCTAAAAAGGACTTGCACAATTGAAGCACCAGTAGACAAGGGTAAGGGAAATTTCACTAAGCTCCTCCTGGACAGAGAATTGGTCTTTTCTGAAGTTAAATCTGATAGGGGAATAGTTCTTAACCTTCCTAATGCTGTGACCCTTTAATATAGTTCCTTATGTTGTGGTGACCTCTAACCATAGAATTACTTTCATTGGTACGTCACAAAAGTCATTTTGCTTCTTTGGCAATGAAAATTTCATATGTTTTCTTATAGGTAGTTTGATTCCCACCAGGTCTGCCATCCACAGGTTTAGATCTGCTTTGATATGTTATTTCGTCCCAAGGGGGCCTTCCTAAACAATGGAGCAACATGAAATGGACTCAGTAAGGTGTGGTGTAGGTGTGTGTGTGTGTGTGTGTGTGTGTGTGTGTGTGTGTGTGTAAACCAATACTTTATAGAGAGGTCATTAAATTGAGAGAGCGTGAAGGTGAACACCAGAGGAGATAAAGGGGAGAGAGAAAGGATGAGAAAGGTGTAAATACAGTAACCATGTATAAAATTCTCAAAAAAAAATTTTTTCTATCAAAGCTTGAAGGATCTCTGGCTACTGAGTAACGAGTGAGGCATGCATTGCAAATAATAAGAGGCTTATTAGTAGGGAAGGGACATATGAGTACAAAGTTCTCTATTTAGACCTGGTCAGAGGACAATTAGCAGGAGCTCTTCTTCTGTGGCTGGGAAGTGAACTCAGGTTCTCTGAATTGGTGGCAATCACCTTGACTCTCTGTACTCTCACACCAGGTCAGGGATCTTTGTGTAATGGATAAAGATTAACTCCATCAACAAATAATCTATGAACAACTCTTAATATATTTCTGGATCTCTTTTCTTAAGAAATAATTTAATGTCCATCTTATTGCCCTGTGTTTGAGCCCTACCAACATATTATACGTGTATTTATTTTCTCATTTTCCATTTTCTCTTAGTTTAAATTTAACAATTTTAGCATTTTGCATATATATATATATGTATATGTATATATATATATATATATATATATATATATATATGAATTATGATCTTTTCCTAACTAGATTTTAAATGGTTAGAAAAGCAAAAATCTATATAGGTTGATTGTAGATTCATTGTGAGTTCTGTCCCAGTGGGTAGCAGTGCTAACTATAGAGAAAATTGATCCATAAAATTTTCAGATGCTGAATAAAAAAATCAAGCAAGAGAGAGAGAAAAATAGCAAAGTTAGGGGAAGTAGGAGAGAGGGCAACAGAAGATGGACTGTGGCTTCTCACAGTGGTGAGCATCCTACAATAGCTACAGGTCACATCTTGGGAGGAGAGACTAAAAACCTAAGTAAAATAATAATTAAAAATAGTAATATATTAAATCCTAAATACTTGAAATGATTATATCCAGTTAGAATGGAGATTTGTGAAACCGATAATTTTAGTTCATATTGAACATAACACTAGTGCTATTTTTAAGAGTAGACATACACTATAGAATTATAATGAGTCTGGCTGGAATATTGCTATGCCGTAGAGCAGTTGCTTAGCACATGTGAGACCCTGGCTTCAGTCCCCTGGACCACAAAACCAGCAGCAGCAACAACAAACAGATCAGTAGGACTGGAGAGACGACTCAGTGGTTTAAACTACTTAGTGTTCTTCCAGAGGACCTGGCTTCAATTTCCAGCACCCACAGGTAGTTTGCAACCATCTTTACCATCAGTTTCAGAGGATCTCCAAGACCCTCTTCTAACTTCTCAGGCAATCAGGCTTGCATGTGGTGCACAAACATACATGTAGACAAAATACCCATACAAATTAAATAACTGAATTTTAAAAACCTAAATTAATAAAAAAAAACTACCAAGGAAGGTGGACATTTTAATAAATCTGTACCCAAATGTCAGTACATCTCCAACGGGTGTTCACCTTGCTTGAGAAAACAGGAATGTGTGGCATGTGCTAAGGGGGTGCTCACATTCAGATTAATAGATCCTCTGTAATCCTTCCCTTCAGGGAGTTGATGTAGATCAAATGAAAGTAATAATTTTCCAGGTTATCCTAGATGAATGCTTCAAGGATCACCAGTGAAGAGGGATGGAAGCATTGATTGGGCTTTTGCTGGGAAAGAATTTTAGATAAAAATAGAAGAGGCTAGCTCCCTGAGCATAGATGTTAATGAAATGGACATATTTGATGTAGTTATTCAGAAACTTCAAGTATTTAATGAGTTCACTCTAGATCAGGCCCAGCTTTTAATACTGGGTGTGCCATTAGAGTTGGCATGCAAAAGGCTACACTTCAGCCAGGTAAGCTTATGTGTCTTCAAGTGTCCATGTTGACTAGGATATTCTATAGCAACTTATCATGTACTGAGGTTGTATGATCCTTTTGTTTATATTCATGGGAATTCATTCCACAGACACAGACTCAAATGAGTATGCTTTGAGGCTCTGTACATGTTTATTCAGTTTAAAAATATTCATATTAATTAGGCTTCTATACCTACTTCTGCCTCTGAAATAGGAACAATGCCAGACTGCTTCTCTGTCTGCTTTTTTCCTTCTACTTCCTCTTCTCCCCGCTCCTCCCTACTCTCAGCCTGCCTTCTCTTTCTTCTCCCACCTTTTCCTACTCTTCTCTTCCCTCCTCCTTGGTCTCCAACATCCTCCTCTCCTCTTTATGTTATTTTCTTTATTATGAGATATGAATGAATATCCACTCTGTGCCCCCAAACACAGGCAGGCAAGAAGATCCTTGGCTGTAAGTCAAGTAGGTCTTCTTTTACTTCATTGGACATACATCAAGATAGTTATCAATGGTGGAATTTTAGTATCACATCATGTCATATAGGCCAATTAATATTACAACTGGTGCCTGTTAAAGCTGCCAGGGTACTCGACTAATGTCTCTAACTTGCATTATCCTCTATATTGCTTAAGTTGTTATAAATACTTGTAATCAAGAAAAAAGGAGCCTAGCCTATTTGCTCAAAAATGAATAGAGAATTGTCTTCATAAAAGAGAATCAGTCTAGAGGAGTTCAGGTTCTACCATGGTTCTCTTACCTTTACTCCATTGCTGGCATCTCCAAACTGCAGCTCTTGTTGGCCTCCAAAGTTCTTACCATGAAACAGAGAAATGAGAACTTTTGAAAACTCTAAACTATATTACTTTTTTTCTTTTGGTGTGAATAACTTGTAAGTCTGACTTGGATCCTATATTCGTTCATAGAGTAAGAGCTATAGCAAGGGGCTCACCAAAGTTAATGGAGGTGCTCTGGACAGACCAAAGGTGACAAGAAAAGCTAGCATGGTGAGCCAGATTAGTATTCTTAGTGCACTTTGCATCACAGTCTAGCGTTGAAGGTATGGGAAGGAAAGGCTGTACTTACACTGAAAACCCGGCTTTACTGTTCTTTAGAGATGAGAAAGAAATGTTACGTTGGAAGTTTCCTGGCCTACTAGTCACCAATCTCTACTTATTTCTTCAGAGTTTCTAGGCCATTTACTCAGAGCCTGAACCAGCTGATACTAGTCTTTTAAGGATAACTTGCTAGTGCTTTATTTATAGTATTGTATTGTAAGGCAACTATATATAATATGAAATATTTTAAGCAAACAACATATATGTTTACATATCTGTGGCTATCAGCCCAAGGAAGGTTTTGTTTGTTTCCTAACCAACTGCTTGACTTTTGCCAATTATCTACATGCTTCAGACCCTTGATCTACAAAAATAACCTCTAACCTCTTGAGACCTTGCTATGTTGCTAAAGTCTTATTTATGTTGATATATATGTATATATATTTTAAGCTGGTGTATATGAAATAATATGGATATACATCTAGCAATTGACAATTCCAATGTCACAATGAATAATACAGGAGTTATAAAATCTGGTTATCAAATGTTATAGGAAAGATGGCTCAAATGGTTAAGAGCATGTACTGCTCTTCCAGAGCACTGGATTTTGATTCCCAGCACCCACGTGGCTGCTGACACCCATCTAAAACTCCAGTCCCAGGAAAATACAACATCCTTTGAGCCCCAGTGGGTAACTGGAATGAATGTACTACACAGACACATATGCAGACAAGCACTATACACATAAAATACTATTATTTAATATTGTGGAAATAACTTTAACAAATATCGAATGCTTATATTAATATCTAAGTTTGCAAACAGATAGTAAGTAATTATCGTGAATACCAGACTTATGTCATTATTCTCTGTTGCCCTCTATCTAACTCCGGAAGTATCTATTTTATAACTCGAGGTGTGAGCAGACTAGAAATGAATTTAGTGAATTTTCAGTTCAGAATATTCTCTTGAAAGTGCACAAAAGCTCTTCTGGTTCAGACATCAACAAGAACATCAGGAGGTCGGAACTCAGAGAAGAGGTGGGGGCAGAGAGATGGGCTCCAGCTGACATCCCTTTTTAGGTCATAAGTGCATCTGAAGATAAAGCAATTTCTCTTTATTCATGTGGGTTTTTTTTTTTCCGTGTTGGCACTGAAGTGTCACATCTATTTCCCTAAAGAAACAACAGGGAAATGAACTGTGACAAACATTGTTTATTTCTGGAGTGAACCCCCTCAAGTACTAGAGAATGGCCTAGTATTAAAGTCACTTCCTTTCCTAATGTCTCTAGTCTCTCTACTGAACAAGGCAGTGACACACCGTAAACAAAAATTATGACTTTAATGTGAAATTGTCTTACCAAGACAGTTTGAATTCTTTGCAGACATAACACAAGTTTTGACTAAATAAATCCATGGTGGTTATAAGCATAGTTCTGAAAATATCAATGCAAGATCTGCAAATAGACTGTTTCTCTGATGACATCCTTACATCAGATGGTTCGTGGTTTTAATTGATCTTTGACTAGAACCCTGAGGCATAAATCCAGTTAAAACTTACAAGGATGTATGCATAAAAATCAAATAGACTAATTTTATGCTTTATCAAGCTCAGGAACTCTTCTGGAGTTTTACATTTTAATATGCTAAAATAAATATTTTTAGGTTTAGCAATTCTGGTCTGCTTAATATCACTTTGTAATAAGAGCACTTCTTTTTGCATATGCAGAAAGCTGATATATTTATCAGCTTATAAATAATTCAGTTATCATTAAAAGTATTCTAAACATCTCAAGTGACTATAATAGCCCAAATGTCTCTCCCTTTAAATTACTTTTATTTCTGTTATTGTTGTTGTTTTCCTTTCCTTTCCTTTCCTTTCCTTTCCTTTCCTTTCTCTTTCTTTCTTTCTTTCTTTCTTTCCTTTTTTTTTTTTTTTTTTTTTTTTTTTTTTTTTTTTTGTGAGACAGGGTTTCTCTGTGTAGCTCTGGCTGGCCTGGAACTCACTTTATAGACCAGGCTGGCCTCGAACTCAGAAATCCACCTGCCTCTGCCTCCCAAGTGCTGGGACTAAAGGTGTGCGCCGCCACCACCCGGATGTTGTTGTTTTCTTGATAATTAAATAAATGTATATTTTTTCATCCCTCATGTGTACAGACTTAGCACCACCAGCTTATTTTTCTGGGAATGACTCCTTCAGCAGATAGATAGAAGCTTTGAAGGAATTCATAGCTTAAGCATCCAATGTTTCTTTACTGATCCAGTCCGTTAGAAATACCGTAGTCATAACCAGGTATTCAGCTCACCTTGCAGTTCTCTTATTTACCAGATATTACCATGCACAAGGTGAGGGCAGAAGACATTTAAGTAATTCTCTACTCAATATATGAAACAGATTCTAGCCGTTCAGAGAAGTGGCCACTCCCAAGACTAAAGGAATTGACTCTTTCAAAAAGCTTCCTCCTTTCAAATGGTTCTAGATGTTTAGGTTCATCAGTACATTAAGCAAGCAGTTACCCATGAGCCACATTAACTCATTATTTACTTATTCATAATCTGTACCAAAAGAAACACATACTTTGTTTCCTCCCAGAAGTAGAATTCCAGTTAGGTAGAAGCTGGCTTTCTGAGATAACTCTGACAGGTAAGAGAGTGTCAAGTAGAAACAGATCAGCCAATCCTTCCAACAGACCTCAGGGCGATTTTGTTGAAATGAATTGAAATGATTGCAGTGTTCCTTGCGTTCCCCCATGGTTTCTTAGATGTTATTCTTCAGTTACCTGCCAGATATTCTGTACTAAGAATAAAAAGCACGAGAATGAGTCCAAATGTATATGGTTGATAATAGTCAACTTTTCATTGGGGTTTTGTCAATATTGTTTATTCTGTGTGTCTTCTTATAAAACTTACAATTATTTGGTTCTTAAAGTTTTCTAAATTAAATCCTAGAGCTCAGGAGGCAGGCAGAAGCAGATCTCTGTGAGTTCGAGGCTAGCCTGGACTACAGAGTAAGTTCCAGGATAGCCAAGGCTGCACAGAGAAAACCTGTCTCAAATCACAAAAAAAGAAAGTTTTTCTAAATTCATCTTTAACTCACATAAGAAACATAAAGAAACATATTAAGAAGGCATGATGTTTTAATTATGTATAGAACTCATTGTTTAAAACACTAAGTATGCATATTTACTCAAATGCTTTTCATCTATACTTTATTCTGCCTTTTGAAATGTATGCCATGTTTTTCTTAACACACCCCAATCTTGTAATAGCATTCCTAAGCTTGCTCCTAGAACCATCTGATCAGTCCCATCCTCCTCCTTTCCCTACATACGCTAGACAGTGGCAAAGACAATTCTAATCAAGTCTATGTAAGAAAAATTGGACAGTGTGTGTCCTCTGGGGCTGGCTTGATTTGTATTGGTCTATATCCTGAAAGTTTACTATATTATTGTATTATTTCTAATAAGTTAGTGGCAAAGATTTAATCAACGTATCAGCTTTCCTTTTGCAGCATGAAGTTACCCTTTGGTTGTCTTTACAATATAATTGAACATTTCTACTTTACCTTGATTCTCAGCTTTCTTTTTTTTTAGCATAGAGGATATTGAATACTATCAAATATGTCTCTTACATCTGTTATTATAGTTATTTGGCCGTTTACCACATTTATTTAATGTTGGGCACTGAGTTTAGTGATTTATGCATACTGAATATCTTTGTAGTCTTGTGATGAATCTCATTTGACAATAGTAAGAAGTCTCTTTAATGCGATGCTGAATTGCTAGTACTTTCTTATTGTTTCTATATCTGTGTTTTTCAAAAATATTGGATTTCATCTTTGATATAATAATGTTGGCCCTAGGGAACCTATTTTGAAGAAGTCTTCCCATTTTTTAAAAAAAAAAAAAAACTTAAAGTTGACATTATTACTTTTCTATGCTTGATAGAATTGAGCAATGAAGCCATCTGGTCCTGGCATTTAATGTGAAGATTTTTCTTACTGACTCAATTTTATTGCTTGTTACTGGTCTGCTCAAGTAGACCATTTCATGATTTAAGGTATATGTGTCTAGAAATCTATTTCTTGTAGGTTATAAGCTTTATTGATGTGCAATTGTTCATATAAATCTTTAAAGATTTCTTTTATATTTCTGTGCTATCAATGAAAGTTTCCCCTTATTCATGTGTGAGTTCGATTATTCTCTATATGTATTTATTAGTTTAATTAGGGATTGTGTATACTATTTATCCAGGCAAAAAACTACCCATTACATTTGTTGTCTTTTTTGTTCTGTTTGTAGACTCTGCTTCATCTGTTTCTACTCCAATGCTCGCTTCTTTCCTCCCATTAGCATTGTTTGAGGTTGCCATTACTTTTCTGTTTCATAGAGCGGTAACCATATGCTGTTTGAAAGTTTTCTTTTTGATGAGGGAATTGCTAGATAGAAACCCCCGCCCTTAGAGCTATTTTTGTGTATTGAATATATTTTGAACTATGTGGACTGACTTTCATTTGTTTGGAGGCATATTTTCTTTTCTTGAGTTCTTCCTTTATCTGGTGATCAATAAAGTACACACACAGACATAGACACACACACACACACACACACACACACAGAGAGAAAGAGAGAGAGAGAGAGAGAGAGAGAGAGAGAGAGAGAGAGAGAGAGAGAGAGAGAGTATAGTTTACATGGTACTCTGTTGTCAACTTGACACACCAGGGATGAGATATTTGCATTTGCAGAACTGACTCCATCAGAGTGGCCTGTTGGCATACCTGTAGGGCATTTTTTTTCTCTTCTTCTTTTTTAGAGAGTGTAATATAATTACATAATTTTCTTTGGGTCATTTTTTTATTTCTAACGAGACCTGTGTTATATAAGAATGGTAGGCAATTATGATGCTAAAAGAAAGTCAGTAAGCAATATTTCCTCCAAGGTTTCTGCTTTAGTTTCTGCCTCAAGTTCCCCACTTGGCTTCTGTGGATACTAAATGGATTGCAACTTCTAAGCCAAATAAACACCTAAATTGGTTTTGTTCAGTGTTTTGTCACAGACACAGAAAGCACACTAGGACATCTTGATATTACTTTCGGGCTTTTATTGCATTGTGCTCAAAGAATAAATGTGAAAAGGATTTCAATTCTTAATATTTGTGTGACTTGTCTGTGACTTAGAATATCCAGTACCAAGGAGAATGTTACTGGAGCGAAAAATGTATACTGAAGGCTATGATAATCAGCTATGCTAGCCTAACACACCTAGCATTACTCTAGAGAAAAGTCTCAATGAGCTATTATCTTAATTAAGTAAATTGAACTGAGCACAACCAAGCAGGCAGCAAGTAACTTCTCCACAATGATGGATTACAACATGGAACTGTATGATGAAACAAACATCTTTCTTCCTTCAAGGCTATTGTACTGCAGCCACAGAAACAAGGGACAGCAGCTTCTGCATATGCAGAGCTTCTGTGTGGAAGCTGCATGCTCTGTAGATGTCCACTGGCCACACTTGGTCTGCGGCGAAATTTAACTCCACTGTTGCTTTGCTGATATTTCTGTTGATGCCCCATTGCTGAAAGTAGGATGGTACAGTTACAACTATTCTTGAATCAGAATCTAATTCTGTCCTAAAGTCTGTTGCTATTCACTTTATGTGTTTGGGCTTGTATCTGGTACTTTTTTGATTAGGGCTATTTCTCCTGAAAAATGGCCATGTTATTATTTAGCAATGGCACTCCTTATATCTTTTACCCACTTTTGCTTAAAGGCCATTGTTATGTGGTTTATCTGACCTCTTATTTTCCAATTGCCATTTATAGGGAACCTACTATTCTAATTCTTAAGTTTCTGTCACAGCGAATTCTCTCTTCACCTTAAAACTAAAACAGCTTTATTGCAAGCAGCACATAGTTGGTAGTTTTAATCCATTTCTCACTCTACATCATTATAATCAAAGAATTACCTTATATTAAAGATGAGAAAAGCCAAATCTTACTCTTGATATTGGCTAGCCTCTTTAGGGTTTGGTGGAGGTCCTTCCTGTCTTTACAACACAATCTTCCTGTAGGATTAAATGGCCTAAAAGTTTAATTCATTCCTTGCTCATTCTTTTTAGTTTGTCTAGTTTTGCTCATTATGGTTTAAAAAAAAATAACTACATTTTTGCCTTTTGGTCAAGGTGTAACTCACCAAAACACTTTTTTTTTATTAAAATGAATGACATTGAAATTATGATATAAATATATAGACAAGACAGAACACAATGAAAAGAAATACACTGGTAGGAAACCGCTGTACTTTCCTGCCCTCCCTCCCACAGCTGGACTATTATTTCAATCGGCCTCCATTTTGAATTCACATACTAAAGATAGTAATGTTGCTAGATTACACTTAAAGTATTAGGGCATTCTGAATGTGTATATAGAGTTATTCTTAGAAGTAAGTCTTATATGTTTTGCTTACTCATTAACATTTCTTTCCTTCTGTCTCTCAGCTTTAATATGTATAGGAATTCAAATCATTCTCAGTGGTTAACTCTTATCTTTCAGTTGTGTGAAAACTCCTGACCTGTGAAATTATTGCTAAAAAGCCTGATATATGGTTAAATAGTATTTTATGCTTTTTTCCCTTGTAGCCATTTATTTTCAGTTTTGAGATTAATTATAAGATGAGTTGATGCAGACTTAAGAGGGTTAATTTTGACTAAGTACTTTGATATTCTTGCATTGATATTGGTACCTTTCTATGTTTGGGAACTTTGTTCTCTCATTTTATTTTGCTTTATATTATTTTGAGACAGTTTCTCTGTGTACCCCTGGCTTCCCTGGAATTTTCTCTGTAGACCAGGGTGGCCTTGAATTCAGAGATTTGTCTGCCTCTGCTTCTCAAGAACTGGGATTAAAGGTGGGTGCCATGTGTAACCCTTTTTTCACATTTTATGTAGTTATTTACCCCCTTAATCGTCCCTTCCTGTTGTAAGTAGTCAACATTTTTCTTTCTTTCTTTTTTGTTTGTTGTTAACACATATAAAAGTACATTTACTGTTTGTATTTATAACACTTCAGAAATAGATTTTAAATGGAAAGGAAAATGTCACCTAAGAAGTGTCCACCCTGTGTAATAGCAATAGCCTGGACAAAAACAAACAAACAAACAAACAAACAAAAAACCAACAAAGTTTCAAACATTCAGAGGAAAAACTAAAAATAAGCCAATTATATAAAATACATAATTGTGAAAGCAGAGAAAGGAGGTTGACACTCTACATGGAACATAAGAAATGATTCTTTTACTTGGTATTGTGATCGGGCATAGCCTTACCTCTTATGTAGGCATGTATATTCTGGTCCTTCCTAACAGAGTTTCTTTTTTCTTTTTTTTATAAAATTAGGTATTTATTTCATTTACATTTCCAATGCTATCCCAAAAGTCCTCCCCCACCCTCCATCACCCACTCCCCCCTCCCACACTCCCATTTCTTGGCCCTGGCATTCCCCTGTACTGAGGCATATAAAGTTTGACCAATGGACCTGTCTTTCCACTGATGGCTGACTAGGCCATCTTCTGATACATATGCAGCTAGAGACACGAGCTCCGGGGTGTACTGGTTAGTTCATATTGTTGTTCCACCTATAGGGTTGCAGATCCCCCTAGCTCCTTGGGTACTTTATCTAGTTCCTCCATTGGGGGCCCTGTGATCTATCCAATAGCTGACTGTGGGCATCCACTTCTGTGTTTGCTAGGCCCTGGCATAGTCTGACAAGAGACAGCTATATCAGGGTCCTTTCAGCAAAATCTTGCTAGTGTATGCAATGGTGTCAGTGTTTATGGGATGGATCCCCGGGTATGGCAGTCTCTAGATGGTCCATCCTTTCGTCTCAGCTCCAAAACATGCTCCACTATGTTCATAGCAGCCTTATTCATAATAGCCAGAAGCTGGAAAGAATCCAGATGCCCCTCAACAGAGGAATGGATACAGAAAATGTGGTACATTTACACAATGGAGTACTACTCAGCTATTAAAAACAATGAATTTATGAAATTCCTAGGCAAATGGATGGACCTGGAGGGCATCATCCTGAGTGAGGTAACCCAATCATAAAAGAACTCACAAGATATGTGCTCACTGATAAGTGGATATTAGCCCAGAAACTTAGAATACCCAAGATATGATATAATTTGTGAAACACATAAAACTCGAGAAGAAGGAAGACCAAAGTGTGAATACGTTGCCCCTTCTTAGAATTGGGAACAAAACACCCATGGAAGGACTAACATTTTTCTTTCTTATTTTTACTTTTTGTCTCTCCCAACTAGGTTTTTTCAGGCAGGTTGCCTTTGATCTCACTAAGTCTTTGTGTTTGCCTTGGTGTTGATGCCCTGTCATGAATTCTTAATTTTTCAAGTAAAAATTTCAGCTTTAGAATCTTTATAAGATATATTTTAAAACGGTCTCAATCCCTTTGTTAAAATTCCTCTCTGATGGCTAAATTCCTGTTTTCCATAAGCTGCTTCAGCTACCAAAAGAACTGTTGGAAATTTCCTGAGAGTTTTCCCATGCTTACTCTCTGGTCAACTTCTGACTCCCAATTTTACCTATTAACTGAGGCAAGGGTTTTCTTAATGCTTCTGCTATTTGATGGTTCTGGACATTGTAGAATTGGATGTTTATTCTGTACTCCTGGCAAGTCTGGGGGTTTTTGTTTGTTTGTTTGTTTGTTTTGTTTTGTTTTGCTTTTCAACACTGTTTGTGTAAAACAGTCTAAATAAACTGCTAAGTTTTTTCTTGTCCTGTTGTTTTACATCTGACAATTTTACACCCATTATTTTGGTACTGGATAATACTCAGGTACAAGTTTTTAGGAATTGTTGTGCTTTAGTCTTCCAGTGCTAGGGAGAATTATAAGACCAGGCTTGCCTCAACCACATTGTCAATGTGTCCTTATAAGAGTTGTCTGCATATCTTGTTCCTCCTTGAGCCCAGAGACAGTTTCAGATGCCTGATTCACAGTTACTGACTGGTCTGTGGTCACACATGCTAAGAGTCTCCTTGTCTCTGAGCAGAATTACATTAGAGCAATCAGTGCCAGGATCTGATGCCTCTACTGTGAAAATCTCTGCCATGGTATGAATAGGTTACTAAAAGCAACATGACCCTGGGAGAGACCTAGGACCCCTTCCACTGCCCTGAAGTGGCATCCCTCTCAGACTGTTGTACCAGCCACAAGTGATCACAGCTGATATAGAAGTTCAAAAAGCAGGACTGTATTTATTCCTTGAGCACCAAGGTTGTTCATTTCTCTCCATCCATATTCTGGCCTCAGAAGAGGGGACGTTAAGACCTGTCTAGTATGGGTTTCACCAGCCCGATGCTAAGATACAGGCCAGTCTAGTGTTTACTGTCTTGTGCTACCCATTCTCTGGAGGCCTTCTTGGTGAAATGTACCTGTGGCCAACTAGTATGCTGTAAAGGTGGACTGCACCAGAGTCCCACAGTCACAGTGACTACACAGTAACCAGGAGGCACTGACGCTTTCAGAACTTAGGTCCTCAAGTCTTCAAGAGCAAAGAAACAAGGAATTCAAGTTCTTGTCTCAATTTTCCTGACACTGGTCTTCTGAATAGAACTGGTGTCAATCCAGTCCAAAATTTATGTCATCCCTCCCATTGGCTAAAGTTATATGCTTAGCAAATGGCAGTTCTGGGGAGCCCTTGTGAGCACTTCTGTAACAGCAGCTGACCGGGGAACAAGCAGTGATGATTGGTTGCATGCCACAACACACAGGCAAACAGGAGTCTTTCCCGAGGTTCACGCCACAGAGAAATGTACAGTTTCAAGATGAAGGTAGACTTCAATTCCAAGGTTGAAAATGATGCACGTGTAACTCAAGTCTATCCCACAACACCCATGTCTATGTCTGATGCTGGGACCACCCAAGAGCTATATTAGTATGCTCTGGCTTGCATTTAGGGTCCTTTGGATTCTATCCATTGTTCATTCTTATTATTGCAGGGTTAGTAATAACATGGACTGGCTTAGCAGTTCAAGCCTCTCTACCTACAAGTGTTGTTCTAGCAGGTTTACCACCATTGGGTTTATCCTGTGCAGGGCAGGCAGGAAGTGAGTTATCTTTCTCATTACTGTGGCCAAATAACTGACAAAGAGCCACTTAAAGAGGGAGAGGTTGACTATCCTTTATATTTGGAGGGATATGGTCCATCACGATGAGGAAGTCATGCATCAGTGGTATAAGGTAACTATTTACACTGCATCCTCAATAAAGAAGCAGAGAGCAATGAATGCTGTTGTTCAACTTGCTTTCTCTTATGAATGCAGGTTAGACCAACATTCCATGAAATGGCACCTCTCACGATTCCAGTGGCTTTTCCCTCCTCATTTAGCCTAGACAACCCATCAGAAATATGACTAGAGAGTTGTCTCCTAGGTGATTCTAGTGCCTACCAGGTTTACATTCAATACAAACAAATCACGAAATCTAAGTCCTGAACTTTGTCTACTACAATGCAAGGGACATTAATGTTCATGGGATAACTGGGTTGAGGAAAGATATGACCTGGGAAAGTCTTGACTGCTCTCCTTAACAGGTGTTTCATCTTGTTTACTGAAGACAGAAAGAATGGACAGAGCTATTCCTTGGTTTCATTTGTTCCTGGGAAAGCAGTTGGGTTTAACATATGGGTAAAAATTACAAGAGGATCCCTCATGGTAGTCATTTTTCCTAACCTATTTCATAATCACTTTTGCATTTTTTCATAAAAGCATATAAATGTTTTTTGCCTTCTTTCTTTCTTCTTATTATACATTTGTCAGATGTTGGCTGTATGTGCTCACAGAAGAGTTTTTGGCATAAAAATATTTCAACTGCAAAGTGGACAAAGAGTATGTCTATCTTAAATTATTGGCCCTTTTATAGACAATGAATCTTCATGCTTACATCATAAAACCTAAAGCTGAAGAACAATTACAAGAGGTTTATCTAAATGGTTTATGGTTCTCTGGTTTGCTTTTCTAAACTTGGTTTCTGATGAGGTTAGATTATAGGAAAAGGATAGCTTTCTTGATATATATATTTTCTATATTTTATTTTTCAAGACTAAAGCTTTACTTATTATATATATATATGTGTGTGTGTGTGTGTGTGTGTGTAAAGCTTTAGGCTTGAAAAATAAAATACAGAAAATTGCCCATGTTATATAAGTTATTGTATATCAGGTCAAATATTGAGAAAAATAATATAGATAATTGAGAACCATTAAGTTTTGGAACAAAAGTATGATAAAAATTTGAAGTCAGCAGATCATTTTAAGAGTGCCTGGAAGAAAAAGAAAATACATCATAAAATTTGAACTAGGAGTAAATCAATAGAAATCCATCTCCCTCTTTTTCTTTATTGGTGACAGTTTGGGCAAAACAAAACATACATTTCCTTCTTGTCATATAAGTGTTTTCCTACTATTTTCAAAAAGCAAATATATGTATGTATGTTTTTACATATATATAATTATAAAAGACAATACCATCAATGAAAAGTAAAGACAAATTACGGTGAGAATAAAATAAAATATAATTATTATTATCATATAAATATAAACATGTAGTAGTTTTAATACTATAGGCTCCCAGAGGACTTTAGAAATAAATTATTATATAAAATTTATGTCTACACTAATGCTTTGATTAAGATATGTGACGTTAAATAGGTATAGCGTACTCTTTTCTGATGGCGATGGGCAAGAAGGAAGTTATAGAGCATGCATGGAAGCATAATAAAAATACTAAAGATAATGAGACTTTAACTCTACTACTTTTGTATTATTTCATCATTAATTTCCTCAGCAAAATTTAAAACAACAGAGCACACAGTTATATAAGCAATTCTTTGTTGCCATGGTAAATTCAAACACACAGAGAAACCCAGCTATGAATCACTATTTCAAACATTCAATTCTTAACTCTATCAGCTTTGGTTAAAGAACCAGTTCCTGTATTACACTGAGAATTGACAGCTACCACAAACTAGCCAAGTGTTTTGAACACTCCAATTGTTATATGACAGTTAATGCTTTGGTGGCATTATCCACAAACCATCATTCATCACAAGGTTTTTTAAATGTAAATAAAAGTTGAAGTCATAAAGAAATAATTGGTTACTTTTGGTAGTATTTTACATACAGCTTTACAAAAATCAACAAAAATGAGTATAGTTATAATTATTAAAGTGATATTATTCTTAAACAAATTCATTACCAATGTTGAATAAGAGCAACAATTCATTTCATGACTAGGTCAACACCAAGAGCATAGTTAGCTATTATTACTCCTAAATATGTTGATTAACATTGCTTACAAATGATAATGTGAACATGATCCAGAGAGTTCTCCGGACCAAGTGTGGAGTAAATCTATGTGTGTATTTCTATGGCGGTTAGACTGAAAGAACAAGGAAGCTAGGGTTGATGATGTCTATCATCAGCATATAAACTTTGAATTCAGGGTATTTTGTTTGTGTCAGTCACCAAAATATTCCTACATTTGTATTAGTAGACTCATAGAAGTTACCTATTGGCAGCTTCTCAAAGAAATATATTTGGAGAATAAACAATGAAGTCGGGATTTCATCATTGCAAATGTGCGTCACATTCAGTGGTTTACTAGGTCATCTCTTAGGGGTGATTTTCCACTGCCAGGTAATTTTCTTTGTTTTATAAAATGCCATTGGTCCACTTTTGTGTTAATTACTTATGATTTTAGCAGATAATAAAAAAAAAAAACATTGCTCGCATTCCAATATACCTCCCATTGTTTCCCCTGAATTTTGGGGGCTTCATGTATTTGAATACATTTGCTATACTTGGGTCTCTAACACATTTTACAATGTATTAAGACTCTAATGCAATTTTACAATGAGTGATAGTATAGAGTTTAATTTTTTCTGTTCATCCATATCTTGTTTCCTAGCACCATACATTGACAATGCTGTCCTTCCTCAAATGTGAAATGAAGATGCCTTCTGTTGATATTTGCAGAAAAATAACCAGGCTGCTTAATTTGACAGATAAATATCACTTGATTAAGTATGCTGTCATAATTACAATTTGCAAAACATATCCAGTGAGTGATATTTCATACGTTGCATTAGTGGTTAAGAGTGTGTCTTGGTCTTGCAGAGGGCCTAATTTCCAGTTTCAGTACTCATAGTGAGCAACTCATACATGGCTACAACTCCAGCTTCAGGGATTCCAACACCATTTCTGGACTTAGCTGGTACTTAGACTCACACATACCTACAGACAGGCAAATAAACAAAATGAGCTCTCAAAATATTTATTTATTTGTTTGTTTGTTTATTTTACATCAAATGCTGTCCCTCCTCACAGAGATCCTCCCCCACTTCCTCTTCTCATTGGAGAGGGTTAACCCCCATACCCTGGCATATCAAGTCTCTGCCAGGGTAAGGCACATCCTATCTCATCAAGGCCTGACAAGGCAGCCCTGTTTGGGGACGAATACCACAGTCAGCTTATAGCTTTAGGGAGACCCTCTGTTCAAGTTGTTGAGGGGTCCACATGGAGACTGAGCTGCACATCTTCTACATATGTTCCAGGGGCCTGTTCAAGCTCATATATGTTCTTTGTTTGGTGGCTCAGGCTCTGAGAACTCCCAGAGGATCAGGTTAGTTGACTCTGTTGGTCCTCCTGTGGGGTTCCCATCCCTTTCAGGGCCTTCAATACTTTCCCCCACTCTTCCATAAGAGTCCCTGACCTCTTATCTTGACTCTTTAAGAGTCAAATATTAGGCTGTCTGCATCTGTTTCACTAAAATACTGGGTAGAGCATCTCAGAGGACAGTTATTCTAAACTCCTGTTCACAGTTATAACAATTGTCATTAATAATGTCAGGGATTGGTGTTTGCCCATGGGATGGGTTTCAAAATGGGCCGGTTTTTTGGTTGACCATTTCTTTAGTCTCTGATTCATCTTTGTCCCTCCATTTCTTTTGTACAGGAAAAATTTTGTGTTGAAAGTTTTGTGGGTGGTTTAGTATCCTTATTCCTCCATTAGGGGTCCTGCCTGCTATAGGAGGTGGCCTTTCCTGTTTCCATGTCCTCACCGTTAGCCATTTTGGCTAAGGAAACTTATCTAGATTCCTGGGACCCTCCCCCATCTAAGGTCTCTGGAGCTTCTTAAATAAAACTCCCCACTCTCCAATGCCCAGTACCTGCAGATTTCCATTTATTCTCCTGGCCCTTTGGTTCTCTCTCCTTATTGTCCCCACACCTTTCCTCTTCTCTACTACCTGCTTTCTCCCTCCTTCTATGACTATTTTATTTCCCATTTCAAGTGTGATTCAAGCATCCTCACTTAGGCATTTTTCTTATTTCACTTCTTTGGGTCTAGGGCATGGAGGACAGTTCATGGGAATTCTGTACTGGGATAATATCAGTTAGTACATACCATGCATGTCCTTTAGGGTCTAGGTTAACTCATTTAGGATATATTCTAGTTCCATCCATTTGCCTGCAAAATTCATGGTATTCTTGTTTTTAATAGCTAAATGGTATTCCATTGTGTAAATGGACCTCATTTTTTTTATCCATTAAGTCATATTATTTCTAGTTTCTGGATTTTATGAATGAAGCTTCTGTGAATATAATAAATCACTTGTTGTTGTGGTATGATAAAGCATCTTTTGAGTATGTGCTCAGGAGCAGTATAGCTGGGTCTTCAGGTAGAACCATTTCCAATTTTCTGAGAAACCACCAGACTGATTTCTAAAGTGAGTGTATAAGTTTGCACTCCCATCAGCAATGGAGGAGTGTCCCATTGCTCCACATCCTTGCTAGCATATACTGTCCCTTGAGTTTTTGATCTTAGACATTCTGATTGATATAAGATGGAATCTCAAGGTCATTTTGATTTCCATTCCCCTGACAACTAAGGATGTTGAACATTTCTTTCTTTTTTTTTTCCATTTTTTATTAGGTATTTAGCTCATTTGAGATTCCTCTGTTGAGAATTCTCAGTTTGGCTTTATACCCCATTTTTTAATTGGATTATTTGGTTTGTTGGGGTCTAACTTTGTAAGTTCTCTATAAATTTTGGATATTAGCCTTTTGTCAGATGTAAGGTTAGTGAAGATCCTTTCCTAATCTTTAGGCTGCCATTTTGTGCTATTGGAAGTGTCCTTTGCCTTACAGAAGCTTTTCAATTTCATGAGGTTCCATTTATCAGCTGATACATAGCCTGAGCCATTGGTGTTCTTGTCAAGAAATTGTCTCCTGTACCAATGCCTTCAAAGTTTTTTTCCACTTTGTCTTCTATGAGACTTAGTATATCCAGTTTTATATTGAGGTCCTGATCCACTTGGAATTGAGTTTTGTGAAGGGTGGTAAATATGAATATGTTTGCTTTCTTCTACATGCATATATCCTGTTAGATCAATGCCATAACCCTGAAGGAAACAGAAGCAGTCAAGTCTCCCAACAACAACAACAACAAAGCCCAGGGGCAGATGGTTTTAGAGCAGAATTCTACCAGAGTTTCGAATATCTAATACAAATACTCCTCAGACTATTTCACAAAACTAAAACAGAAGGAGCACTACCTAATTCATTCTATGAGGTCATAGTCACCCTGATACCCAAACCACACAAAGACTCAACAAAGAAAGAGAACTTCAGACCAATATTGTTTATGAACTTCATTGCAAAACTGCTCAATAAAATTCTTTCTAACAGAATCCAGGAACACATCCAAACCATCATTTACCAAGATCAAGTAGGCTTCACTCCAGGGATGCAGGAATGGTTCAGTATATGAAAATCCATCAATATAATCCACTATATAAATAAACTGAAAAACAAACAAAAAATGATCATCTCAATAGATGACAAAAAAGCCTTCCACAAAATCCAACACCACTTCATGATAAAAGTCTTGAAGAGATCAGGAATTCAAGGCACATACCTAAACACAATAAACTAATATACAGCAAGCCAATAGCCAATATCATATTAAATGGAGAGAAACACGAAACAATCCCACTAAAATCAGGGACGAGACAAGGCTGCCTACTCCTTCCCTATCTACTTAGTATAGTACTTGAGGTTCTAGATAGAGCAATAAAACAGCAAAAGGTGATCAAGGAAATACAAATCAGAAAGAAAGAAGTCAAAGTATGACTATTTACAGAGGATATGATAGTATACATGAGCAACACCCAAAATTCTACCAGAAAACTCCTACAGCTGATAGAAAACAGCAAAATGGGTGGAAATAAAATTAATGCCAATAGCCGTATTCAAATGATAAATAGGCAGAGAAAGAAATTAAGGAAATAATACCCTTCATAACAGCCACAAATAAAATAAAATATATTGGCATTAAATCTAGCCAAGCAAATGAATTTATGATTGGAACTTCAAGCCCCAGAAAAAAGAAGAAGGAGATATCAGAAGATGGAAAAAAAATCCCATGCTCATGGATCAGTGGGATTAACAGTAAAAAGCCCATCTTACCAAATGCAATATACAGATTCAATGCAATCTTCATCAAAATTCCAAGACATTTTTTTACAGACCTTGAAAGAGCAATTCTCAACTTCATATGGAAAACAAAAAACCCAGGGCAGCCAAAGAAATCCTGAACAATAAGTGAAATTCTGGAGGGATAACCATCCCTGACATCAAGCTGTACTACAGAGCAATAGTGATTAAAAACAAAACAAAACAAAACTGCATGACATTGGTACAGAAACAGACAAGTTGATTCAATGGAATCAAAGCAAAGACTCAGAAATAAACCCACACACCTATGGATACTTGATTTTTGAAAAAAAAAAAGCCAAAACTGTACAATAAAATAACTTTAAAAAAAGAAAATAATAAACTAATTTACCTACTTGTTCTTTTTTAAAGTTTTTTTTTAAATTAGCTAGTGACAAATGTATCAAAAATAGAGTCAATATATTCTTTTTTTATTACATATTTTCCTCAATTACATTTCCAATGCTATGAGTCAGTATATTCTTAAAGAAAGATATATAAATTATTGTCACGATTTCAGAGTTTATAGAATGCAGATTTATTTTCAGAATGTCTCCTAAAGACAAATTTTCTGTTTTTACTTTTATTTTTGGCAGATCACTATGTTACATAAAACTTGGTCTGTAAAGGAATCTTCAGGCATGCATGTGATACACTGGGGTTTAACTCCCCCCACTATTCCCCTGCCTTCCCTCCTGCTTTCCTCTTTCCCCTCCTGCTAGTTTCCTTCATTCTGCCGGATAGTTTGTTTCTGTTAGTGTATAAATACTACAAAACATGAGTCATTTGATATTCCTTCTCTTAAAAAAAAAAGATTTATTTTGCTCTATGTGTATTTATAGATTTGATGTGTGTATTGTGTGTTTGTGGAGACCAGAAGATGTTATTGTATACCCTGGAACTGGATGGAATTAGAGGCAGTTGTGAGTTGCTATTTGCTTGCTGTAAGTTACAACATGGTGCTCAGACCAACCTCAGTCTCAAATGCTCTTAACTACTGAGCTATTTCTCCAGTCTTTATATTTGAATTTCTAAGGCAGATTTATTTGCTTCATATGATTTTCTTTAGTTGCATCCATTTTGGGGGGTTTTGTTGTTGTTTGTTTACAAATGACATAATTTATTTTTTATAGCCGAATAAAATGCCACTGGTTATATATACATCTTCTCTACTCATTGTTCTGATGGCAGACACCTAGGCACCTAGGTTGATTACAGAAATTGGCTATAATAGTGCTGCAATAAACATAAATGTGTAAGTGTCTCAGTGGCAAGCTGACTTAGAGTCCTGAAGGAAATACCCAGAAATTGCATAGCTGGACCATGGCAAGTTTTGCTTTTAGTTTTGTGATTCCTTTATTGACTTCCATACTGGTTTAAGTAACACATTCTCCTCAGTTCTTTAGAATGACTTTCCCTCCATTCTCTTGCTCTCCATTCTGTTGCTACAGGTTCTTTTAATAATAACCACTTGGAGTAAGGTGAAATGAAATCTCAGTTAAAATTTTAATTTACATTTCTTTAATGGCTGAAGTTGTTGAATGCTTTTGTTTGTATGCTTACCAGGTATTTATACTTCCTCATTTGAAAGCTGTATATTCATTCCATTGGCCCATTTGTTGATTGGATTCTTGCTTTTATTGGAATTTAGAGTGCCAAATTTAGGATTACTTTCTTGATTCGTTTGGTCAGTACATGAACACTACTCAGTTTTATTCAGATCTCTCTGTCTCTCTGTCTCTGTCTCTCTGTCTCTGTCTCTTTCTCTCCCTCTCTCTCCCTCTGCTGTCGAGTAAATGGAAAATTTCAAAACTTACTAGAAATGATAGCAAAATTTTACTGAATTTACAACAGCATTATATGTAAGCCCAAAATAGCACTTGAGATTGTTCACATAGCTAGGTATTGCATGCTCAAGATAAATAACAACATCTTGGTGTCTGGTTGGAGAAGGTAGGCAATTAAACACTATGGGTAACCTAAGAGAACCATAGTGAGGAGAGTTATTGGCCAAGAAACATAGTTTGGAAACATGAGTGGAAAAAGCCAGTGGGCATGTTTGTAAAGCTAGCCAACCAGTGAGGACAGAGAGTCTAAGAACCTGTAATCCTCTAGATAATTTTGACCAAGAAACATGCTACAGAAAACAGCATGACAATCAGTTTAAGGAATGAAAACATATATGCTCTAGCAACCATGCATATGAAAACTTTAAATGAAAGGATCCTGATAAATTAGGATCCTGTTCTGATAGGTAGATAAAAAATGATGAACGCTTGTGTTCAATAGAAGCATAAAAATTCCGGAAAGATTACTAAGTTAAATGATACATTGGCTGATATAATCAACAGCACTTGGTCATTATTAAAGACGGCTGACAAGAATGAATCAGGAAGACTATAGAATAATGTGAACTGAGTAACAACATCACTGACTGAGAAGGGGATAAGGAAAGAGAAATTAGCCTGTGAGGGGGAAAAATAATACCTGATTTTTTTCACCCTAGACTTAAGCTGTGAAATCACAGGTAAAGATCTTTCAGGAGACAGCCAAATGTATAACTTTGGAATTCAAAATATAGTCTTGTCTAGAGAGGACTTAAAACCTGCCAGCATAAATGATAACTGTGCTGTGGAGGGACAAGGCTATATTGGAAATGTGATGAAATGTCATCTTGTTCTTTGTTTTTGCAGACACCGTCAGGAAGTATTACTTAGAAATGAGATTTTAAGAAAGTTAGGTGTCACAAATATCAGGACTGCTCAAAGACATGGCATTCCCTTATCTGCAGTTATGGTAAATGCTTACCAAGCAGGGAAATCATTAGGGATATCAGTTCACAAAGCAGCATACAATTTATCTAGCTGAAGCAAATAGAAAACAAAACTCAAAGCAGCTTTAAAATGAAGAATTATATTGACTCTCATTGCCAAAATCCATGATGTAGGAACACTTACTACTACAGGCTTAATGGTGGCCTCAAGGACTCTCGCTTCTAGTTCAATGCTGGCTTCTTTCCAAGACTGTCTTCCCAAATGACTTCTCCTGGTCAAAGGGTGTGCGCACGGTCACATGTTTCTTAGCTCACATTCCATGTGAGAGGGGGGAGTTTCTGAGATCCAGAAGTGTCTATCTGCCTTTCTTCATTTATTGTTGGTCAGCACTGGATTCCTCTCAAGGGCACCTACTCTTGAATAAACCTCTCTCAAGAAAGCCAAGGGGATTAAGTCTATTATTCCCTTTAGACAATTGCAACTACAGGATACTAAAGTTGTCAATTCTAAAACACCTTAGCGCCAACAGTTTTAGACTAGGTTATCATAAAATGTACTTTCCATATCCAATATTATCATAAAATGTGCTTTATATGAATTCTCACACTTAGGGATCCCAGCTACCTTTGCTTGGATGCCCTGGTTCTATGCATTAGGCATCTGATGAATTTTCTAGAGATGAGGTGATTTACTTTTATTTTATAAAATTTAGAACTTCATTCCAGCTTTGTCTGCCTCTCAAACTATTTCTTAGGACATTTCCTTCAGTCTCAAGGAAAATTCTTTATTTTTCTGCCTTATTTCTTTTGGTAACAACAACAACAACAACAACAACTGTAAAAATAAAATTATTGCTTCTTTCCAAACAATTGACCAAGGTGGCATTATATCATCAATTGTCTTGGACATCTTCTCTTTCTTTGTTTGTCTTTCTTCCCTCATAAAGGTTAAACCTAAAAACATGCTAAATATTACTTCCTGCAAGAGGGAAACCTTGGCTCCTGACTCTACTGCACTGAAGCAGGATATATGAGGATGTTATGCTGAGAAACACCACAAATATACTTCCCTCACAGCCCCTGACTCATAGGAATGCGTAGACAGTCTCACTCAGAAGTTTTGTGCAGAAGTTCCTCCTGGACATCTCTTTGTTTCACCTTTTGGAACTGCAGAGGTGCATCAGAATATAAAGCTAGATTGTTTCATGAAAGCAACTTCCCTCCTTTAGCAAAGCTTGCAGAGTTCTGCCTTTTAAGGGTCATGAGATTGCGTAAAAATATTTTGGGTCCCTCCCTTACCATACACACTCCTTATATATCAGCAAATGGGAAAGTAATCTTTTTATAACTGACCTGAAAAATGTTGATAGAGTTTCTTTTGTGAAATGTGTTTCCTCATTAAAATACTTTTTCATGATGAAAGGAACTTAGGAAAGAAGTACCTGAAAATTCTATCAAAGCCTTCATTTAAAAATGCGTGTTATATTCTGATTTAATAAACGGTTGGTGTCATTCTTTATAGTACTCAAGCAAAAGCCTATGTAACAAAAATTAAAATTCAAAACCTTTTGGTTTTTTACAATTTTAATTGGGTTTACCAAATATAATTCAAATAGCTTAGCATATATATAATTCTTAATTAGGAAGGAAGGAGCTGAAAAGATATAATAGTTAAGATTGGATGAAGTTCATTTAAATATAGTTCTTGTTCTAATGAAAGCTATTTTTCTTAACTTACTTGAAAACATATACTATGCAACAAGCTGTCCTTAAGAAGAAAATGGACATAATAACTTATAAAAATGTGACTTGTATTCAAATAACTAAAATGAGTATAAAGAACAATAGTAGTCATATAAACTGCATCATCAAAATCAATAATGCTGCCAAGGTGAAAATATGGAGTAATTGAATTATGTTGGAGAATGGAACAGAAAGGTTTATTGTGAGTGAAATTTAAGAGGATCTAGGGGTTGTTCATGAAGATGAGATATTTGGGGTCTTTGTAGAGGTCCTAATGAGACATTGTCAGCAAAGGAAAGTACAAAGAATGAATGACTACATTTAGACAAGCATCTGGCTAGAAAAGAAGTCTCACAGATGGCTATTCTTGCTCCTCCTTTAGAGTATAAACTGACTTCATAAAAAAAATTAGCTTTTTCCTCATTTGTGGCTTAAATAGTGAATCTCAAATGTGCTGATCCTTCAGACACCTGCTTTAAACCAATTTAGGATTCCTCGATTTCATTTGAAGTATGAAGGAGGTTTGCCTAGGATGTGCAGAACAAGTGTGAGGCTGAGTTTAGGCCAACTGCTAATGAAACTGGGCCCAGCGATATGTTTATGAATGTTGATGAAGTCTTGGATTTTGTCAGCACAGAGGTAGGAAATCTGGCCATAGACTCTTAGTGATGGATTTGAAAAACACTATCTGTCTAGTGTTGTGTTTAAAACACTGAATGGTATAATAGAAAACCATTTGCTGAGAGACTTCAAGAGCAACAACATCTGTCTCCCAAGAAAAGTTTGAGGACAATTACGAGTAAGCTAGTGAATGATTAAAGGTTTGACAAAGGTAAATGAACATACTCAGATATCTGACAAGACAGTTTTTGATTCATTTCCCTCAGTAGTTTCTGTCTGTCAACCTAATCCTACATAAAGAAGACAATTAACAAGGAATTTGTTTGTAATTGTGATGACTAATAAAGGACCAGGTGATGTTAATGAGAAATACGGGTGAGCACAAAAGGGCTTAAAAATGGCTGCATCTGAGGACCAGTGAACTGACTGATGCTCTGACAGAGATGCTGGCCAGAGGGAGTCTGACTAGATGTTTCAGACATAGGAGAGACAGGATTTGAACACTAGTGAATTCTGACTCAAAGAGTCTAATGTTGGTTGCTGGTTTGGATTCCAAAATTTTGTGAGTAGATATGTAATGGACACATATACAGAAGAAAGCAAAAGGATTATTTTGAACAAATAGCAAAGGTTTGGTTTCAAAGTATGTTTGAGATTCTAGAAATATGTTTATTTTATTTGTGAGCTTACCAATAAATAGTTTAACAGAAGACCCTGGTCTTTGGACAAGGCAAGGGCAAAAGAGAAATATTTTAGAGAAATTTAAATCATGGGGTTTGAAAATGAAGAAGCTAAATAGAAGATAAGAACCATAAGAACATTTTTAAAAATTCATTTAGAAGGATATGAAGAAATCTAGAAACCTAGAGATGGAGGTCTAATACAGAGAACTTTATAAAGCAATTTTGTTTAATGACCACCCTTTTTCTGATGAAGACTCTTAAAATATAACCCAGACTGTCTTAGAACTATCCTAAACTGACCCATAGTTGCAACTTCCTTCTTTTTCCTGCTACTGAGATTACATCATCCCTGGTTGTGAAGTTTTAGAATTTTGTTAGAATCCACTAAGGAGAAGACTGAGTTTGTAATGGAAGGACTTGGTCCAGGACAAGGAATGAAACCTCCAGATTCAAGCTAAGGTAGCAGATATAAGATCATAGAAACAAAGTATTCCAAGCCTTGCTGATAGCCACTTGTATATGTAATATACATATAAGGACATGAAGAGTAATAGATAAAAGGTTAATAATGTACTTTAAAATAGCTACTTCTGATCTTTTGAGTTTTGACTACTTGAAATACTACACACACACACACACACACACACACACACACACACACGAGTTTATTCTAATCTTTCAACCAAAAAGTGAAGTAAAAGGAAACATACAATCACAATAGTTGTTTCATCTGTACATTTTGAGCCAGTGTTAGTCAAGATAAACTATATTCGCAGGACTGGAGAGATAGCCATGTGACTCAGAGTACTTGAGACTCAGTCATAAAGATCTGAGTTCATATCCTAGCACTCGCAGTGGGTGTCTAAGAACCACCTCTATGTCATTTCTGCTCCAGAAGAATTGACACCCTCTTCTGTACTTCTATATGTGTGTTTACTTACACACACATGAGAACACATATGTAAACAAACACTCATGTACACATAAAAGATCAAAGTCCAGAAATACATATATATATACATATATGTGTATATACATATATATATATATATATTAATATTTTCCTTTACATATTGTACTACCCTATGGCAAATGGATCATGTTAGCATGTATGCACCTAACTGTATTTGTTAACTGTCTACTGCATCTTTCAATGTTGATATACAATGAGTACTTTTTTGTATGTATAATGTATACAACAAATACTCAACTGTTTACTTAGAGATGGTTACACATCGAATATTTTTATATAAATATTTTATGAGCAAGCTTGACAACTTTTAAAACATATATGCCTTTTGTCCAAAAACATCATTTGCAAAATGTTAATAATTATTTATGAATTTTCTTCCAAGTATGCAGCATCAACATGTATCTGCTACCAAGACACATCCAAACAAATAGAGTGGTATAACCACAACCTCTTTACTACTGTTAGAGAATGCATTTAAGTACACAGGTACAATTTTTAAGTACTAAAAACATTTAAGTGAAATTTAATGCCAGTAGCAAACATGTGTTAAAGATTTTTTTCCTCCAGTCTCCATCAGTAACACACTCCAAAGTTCACGTCTTTGTTGGCTTAATTGTGGAGTACAGCAGCAATCCCACCTCTGCTCAAAGGACAGGCAGGCAAAAAGAATATTTAATTCTTTCCTTTGATAGGATTGTGCTTCTGGACAGGGGTTTACTTGTGTCTGGTATAACAGGATATTCAAACTTAATCTAATGTTAGCATAGTAATTTTCTTATTAATATATAATATTTCATGTTTATTTATTGTATATATAGGAGTATGGGTGTTGTTCACCCCACATGCAGGTGAGATAATAATCTTTGGAAGCTGACTATATTCTTTGTCATATATACTTCAAGGATTGAACTCAGGTCACCAGAGTTAGAGGCAAATGTCTTTATCTGCTATGTCACCTTACTAGCCCATGTTTTTGAAATTATGCACATCAGAGAAACAGCTTTCTTAAGCCAGATTCTACCAACTAAATGGTAATTTTCACTCAGGTCCTATTGTGAGCTATGGGATCCATCTTAGATATCATGGATGATCCAGCTTGCATATAGCATCCCTTTCTCACCTGGAAGACCCTCAGCCATTAGACAAATATATTCTGGAGAAATCCTAGGTATGCAAAAAGCCAAAAGAAGTCTCCAGTAGAAACTCAAGTTTTTCACCTATAAATCTTGCTTTACATGTATGTATGCAATAGTAGTATGCGAACAAAAGAGGGCATGGATTTAAAGAAGAGCATAAAGGGGTACATGGAAGAGTTTAAAGGGAGGAAAGGAAAGGAGAAATGCTGTAATAAAATTATAATTTCAAAAACAAAAATGAAAAGCAATAAAGAAAATGATGTCTGTTAATAAAAAGGAACACAGCCTCCATTTAACAGTGTAGTCCCTTTACTCTAGGTAAGTTTAATAATCTCTCTGCTGGTTACCACCATGTCATAGATGAGAGACTGAGGGCCTCTAGAAAAGCCATTGCCTCCAATTTACACCCAAATAAATGGCAGAGCGCGTGAGTCTAAGTGCAGGACTTGAGTTCTTACTGACATACTGGTTACTCCTCTGATAGCCCAGATTGATCTTTACAGTGAAATTCTCTACAGAAATCCCAGAGAGTATCTCAAGCTTGTCTGTGTTGCATGTCTGGTCATCAGGAAATTAAACGGCCTAAGTGGTTCAGGCCTTGTCACCATGGGGCATGTATGACTGACAGATAACCTTTCAGGGTGATTCATTGCCTCGGAAAGCAGGCTCTGGTATTGTACAGTGTATCAGATAGGAAAAACAGGCTACAAATCGTAAGGCATCAACATTCAAAATGTGCATCCCGGAGGAAAATGGGAAATAAACAAGTCCCTAGGAACACAGAAGTGGAGTATGTATGACTGGGAATATGCCATCCAGTCCTTTGACAAAACAATCATGAGACATTTTAGAAGCTGTGAAAAATTAGTATTTTCGTTGGCAATTAAAAATCAGATATATTGTAGTCTGCTCAATAAAGACAAGCAAAAAAAAAAGTCTTGAAATTGCATTGTAGACAATAAATATTTAAATATCTCTGAGCATAGGTCTAGCTGCTTATTCATATAATATCAACAAATGTGCCACTCTGTTAATTCGATCTTTGTAAGCAATTTTAAAGTCATTGATTTCTACTGCCTCTACTCTCAGTCTGGTTTCTAATTCAATATATTCAGAACTTGCTTATCCTCCTAACTGATACCCACGCCTCCTTCCTATGTTCCAATATTATGGAAATGAGAGGAGTCAGAGTACAGCAGAAATGAATATGAAAATTAAGGCCTGAATTATATATATATATAATGTGTATACACACACACACACAAAGCTTCCATTGAAAAACAATGTTTTCATTTAAAATTTAATACATGTCTCAGTATATGCGTACATTAGTTACTTTTCTATTGCTGCGATAAAATAACATGACCAAATATAACATATGGAGAAATGGCTTTATTTTAGCTTCTAAGATGTGTCATGCTCTCTCTCTCATTCAAATCCAATCCAGCAAAGTACTTCTTTTCTACAGAGGGATGCTTCATAGTACTAGCTAAGGAGCAGGATTTAATCTTTGTCTTCATGATCTTTTGTTTGGTTGTTTTAACTTTTTTATTAATTTTTTTATGAGTTTCATAGCATGCACCCCAGTCCCCTCATCTCCCTACCCCTTCGTATTTGCTCTCTTCCCTTGCAACTCCAAAAGATTAATAATAATAATAATAATAATAATAATAATAATAATAATAATAATGTTAAGACAAAGCATTGAAAACATCTCATCATCAAAGCTGTAGTCTGTCACGGCGTGTTCCATAGTATGCACATTTGTCCATGCATCTTTACTCACAGATGTTTTTGGCAATGAGTCATTGGTCTGGTTCCAGGCCTCTGGCTTCTGCTTCGCTATAAATACTGGGTCTCCACAGGGACTCCTGTCAGGTATCCTGTTGTTGCCCTGTGTCTTGGAGATCCCTGAGCAATGGATCTGTTGGCCTCTTCACACCCTCCAGCAATTCATATATGAGGTAGATTTGTGGCCAATTTAAAGCCCTGGAGGTCCATGATCTTTTAAGTCCTCAGGGGCTGTTGTAAGCACTTTATATCCAAACTCAGACAAGGAAAGAGATGAGTCATGGAGGACTGCACAGAGGGATATTTATGAATGCCTCCTAAAATGGTTATACATCGTTTTCAACTATAGTCACTTTATCACAAGACCTAACCATTTGGCTTCACCCAAAGCTTCATAATCATGGAGAAATACAATCAGATTAAAATTATATAATGGAAGAGATTATACAATGAACATCAGTTTGTTAGCAGTATCTATCCCAAATAATAGGAGATATTTCTCCAATATCTGTCTCACTGTGTATGCTTTTGTATTTTAACATTGTGTATGTATGTGATTACGTGTGTGGATCATACTCATGTGTGTCCCAGTTTGTATGTGTGAAAGGGGGTAGAGGCTAGAGTATAGCCTCAGGTATCATCATTGGAAATGTACCAACGCCTTTGAGACAAGGTCTCTTACTAGCTTAAAGCTCATTCAGTAGTTTAGGCTGCCTGATAAGACCGGCCAAGGGATCCTTCTGTGTCTCTGTCCTTAATACATGATTGCAAAGGCCACTATGTCTGGTTTGTTATGTGGACAATGATGATCAATTTCATAAAATGCATACAAAGGGGCACTTTGCTGGACAGGTTACTTCTCTAGCCCTCCACTGTGAATGCTTTCCTTTTAACCAACGTTAACAAAGATAAAAGCAAATTGGGAAACATGAAATTATACTAAATGCAAATACCTTACTTTTCTTAAATACTTATAAAATAAATGATTCTGTGAACACCCCAAGCTTTTGCTTTACTTGTTTTGTTTTGTATAATATAATGGAAATGCATTAAGTGAAATGAAATATAGTTAGAAGGATAGCATTATCAATGTATCTTTGCAGCAAGGTAGTATACATTGTGCTATTATATTAAGGTGCTATTTGGAAAAGGACTTGAGATGGAACACATGAGTCGTATGAATTTAAACTTACTACTTTATTGAAGCATACTTCGTAGAGAAATTTTCAGACATATTGAATAGTAGAAATTGACATAATATATTTTGATACATGTATATACTCAGAAGCCATTACTACCACTGAGACAACAAATCAATCACTATCAAAACCTTAATCTTATGTACTTACAATCTCCTTATTTACCCAGCCCACATGATGGTGACAATTTATTTCATTCTATGACTATGGTTACATTTTAAATAGATTTATATAAGTAGAATTATATAATTTATATTCCTTTTGGCTTTGACTCAATATAATTATTCTGGTATTAATACAACTTGTATAGCATTGTGTATTTTTAAAACACAGACCTATATTCCATTTAGTGGATATATCACATTCTCTTTATTAATCTTTGATGGAGATCTGGCTCCTTTTCAAAGCTATACTATTACAAATAAAGCAACCATGGACATTCATGTATAAAGCGAAAGTGTATGTACAGACTTATTCTTTCTATCTTGAGTACATAGGAGAGGAAAAGCCTGGATCTAAGGTAAACCCTATCCATAATTCTGACAGCAATTGTATTTACTGTAGTTGGAGTATTTTTGTTTTCCATCAGCAATTGAAGAATTCCTAGTTCATCAATATTAATGTCCATTTGGGATTCTTTATGAAACAGCCAGAGTGTTCTATAAATAACAAAAAAAAATATTTCTCACAATTTTAGAGACTATAAAGTTCAAGACTAAGGCATAGACAGAGTCAGTATTCAGTGAAATCTTGCTTCCAGATATATGGTCAGGTTTTTTTGGGTCCTCACATAGTGGAATCAGGGAGATACCCCTGTGCAGTCACTTCTACTTATAACTAAATCTATTCATGAGAATAGAACCTTTGTGAAATAATTACCTCTCAAAGACTCCTTCTATGGAAATACTACATCATTAGGTATTAGCTTTCAACATACAAATCTGGGATCCTGGTCACAAATATTGAGTCAGAAACAATCCACATTTCAACATTTTTTTGTGATTACCTCTTGTAACCTTTATCATCCCTGTAAGTTTTCAGGTCTACCTCATGATGGTTTTAATTTGCAGTTGCTTGCTGAATCTTGATCATCTATCCATATTTGTATTTGTATCTGAATGTCTCCTTGGATGACATCTATTCACACTGTAGGTCTGGTTTTCTCAGGTGTGTTTTATTAGGTACCCATTTACATTGGTCTTGGCTCTGCCCTCTCTAGCTAGTACAGTTTCCTAGCACATTGGACCTGTGTCCTCTAGTCCTATGGTAGACTTTTGATCCTCCAAGTCTCCTCTAGAGTCATTCACCCTTTATCTCCAGCAAGAGCAGTTTTATATCAGCAAACTAGATCTAGGCCCTGCCATACTTTTACCATCCCTGGTATTTCATCTTGTTTCTCTTTCTCCACATCTATATTGGAGCGCCTCTGGCTACATACAAGGATGGCTGGACCCTTGAGCTACACATCCAATCACTCCGGAAGGTATATCCGTCACTACTTTGTCCCAGTTCCCAGACTAAATTGTACAGACAGAGAATCCATAGCCACATCAAGTTCTGGCTCCTGTTGCACAGTAGGTATTTTTATTTTAACGCACCTGCTTTCATAGTTTACTCTTAACTTTCACATTTTACTAAAAGAAGCCAAACCATGTCATAAGCACTGTGCTAGGAAATGTTTTAACCAAGTAACCTAGCCCATTATTTATAATGTATAACAAAAATACATACATGAAAATATGTAGATCATGTTTATCAAAAATCTCCCCATTTCCTTTGCTAAATAAATAATTATATTTCTCCATACATAGACATATATAATTAATTTTATTGTTTACATGTTGCTCATTTGGTTTTGGATTCTATCTATATACTGTAATATCTTTGTGATATTAGAACATATTATTTCTCTCCACTCTACTTTTCACCAAATAAAAATTAATGTTAATAAACTACCCCATGAGTTGGCTGTGAAATTTGAAACAGATCCCCGGTAAAGCAATCAGATTAAGTTGATAGGCTGAAAAAAAAACAGTAAATAATTGCTATCTATTATTATTTTCCACCTCATTCCAATTTCTACAGTTAGGGCCAACACCTAGACATGAACAGATTTTTTTTTTCTGGCCTCCTTATAAATGAAGCATCCCTTCTATATACAGTCTCTCTGCTCTTGTTAAGATCTCAATTACCCACTGCTTTAGCCAGTCACTCAGCTGGTCATAACATTTACCTGTGGCAATGTGGGAGAGCAATCATATTCCAGATTACACGCTTGTCAGTTTCCATCGTCCAGCCGATTTCCTTCTCCATCCTCTGCCTGCCAGGCTCTGCTCCACACAGCTTTCCCCAAACTGACAGCCCCTGACACAGCGCCCAGAAATGTCCTGCTGTGAGGTAGCTCTGCCACTTCCAGTGTCCCTCATACTCAATCCTGTAATATGACACCTGAAGATGTCTCAATTCTCAAGCTGCAACATTTTTTTTTTAAAGTTCAAATTAAAATTGTTTTGATTCGTTGTTTCTCTATGGTAAAGATAGAGAAGATGAAGTGATATGAAATTTATAGTATTGGAGTAGTCAGATCCCCGCAAGATGTTAATCCATTACTTTGGAAACCAAAACGGGATAAAAACACTTTTAATTTATCAATAACAAATTAAAATTAATGATAGTTGATTCACCACACCATCCATCACACAAACTTAAGAGTTTTTGTTAGCAGAATGAAATAGTCTGACAAGCAAACATATAATAAGTGAATTTCTTAAAAGATCTCACACCTAAATTCTCTGCTAATATTCATTTGAGCAATCTTTGGATGTAATTTAAGGTAAATTCGTCTTTACTTATGAAAATACGATAGCATATAATTCTGTGACATACATTTAAATGAAAGAGAATCCAAGGATGCTGTGACTTTCTAGAGTAGGTTATGTTTTGGTAAGAAAGAAGTTAAGATTTTCCTATAGTTTGGAAAGGAAGAGCAAGTCAATGTGAGGTTAAAGATTCAGTATCTTTCCTGGGTATTTGGGAAAACTTTTTTTTTTGTAGACACGTTTGCTTCTGAGAAGGAAGCTACACGATCGCCTCTCCCTTTGCCCCACAGCAACAGTTAAAAAATCCATTCAGAGGTTTTAAGCAAAGTTCACTTGATTGTAGGTCAGTACCCGGTGGATAAATCACAGAATTGCTTCAAATAACATACATGGTTTGCTTTGTCCCTGCCGAGGAGGAGCTCTGAATTGAGCGAGCATGAAGTAAAAACCGCTTCCTCATGCCTGAGGTTAATGCCCCTGTTGCAGCTCGCAGGCCCTATCAGGCAAACGCAGAGAAGTAACTTAAAGATCTACCAGTTTCCATCAATCTGCCACAAGCCTTAGAAAACAAATGAGCGTGCCTCCCATCTCTGCCCAGTGGCAGGGCATTTGTTAAAGTATGAAGAGAAGAGACAAGGACGGGAGAAGAAATCCTTTGGCAAAGAGCTTGAATGAAATATTCGCAGGGCGTTTAGAAAATAGTTCTTTGCAATCATTGCGGTCTCTTACAGTGGCAGCGGAGTGCAGTGTTTCAGGGACACAGTGAGGTATAAATGGTCCCTGACTGCATCAGGCCATCGACACCCTGCTGCTTGAATAATCCTTCTGGAGCACCATTTTCATCAGGACATTTCCACTCAAGGACCCTTAGGGAAGAGCGCCCCGGTGGCTGCCATATTAATTCCGAACCCTTCAGCCTGCGGTCCCTAGTGGTCCTCTTCCTGACTGATCTTTGCCTTTGTTGTACCAGCAAATATGCCCCGTTTAGTCCCTTCAAGTAGATTGGCCTGCTTTCCTTCGCTGGGAATTTTTCTTTGCCTAGAAACTGGTTTTATGTGCTGCTTGCAATGCTCTAGCCTTGAATGGTTTTCTTATTCCCCAAACTCAGAGCTGTTCAAGCTAGCATCCCAGCGTCCATTCTGTGCACATTGATTCTCTGAGACAGGCTGTAGCAATGGCTTTCCTCAAGAACCGTAGTCTTACCTCATTAATGTTGACTTTAGGTTCTTTCCAATCCAAATTGCTTACTATGTTTAAATTTGTATTCATTTAACTTTATAACTAATATTTCTGCACGTTTGGTTTCTATAACTGAAGTTGACACATAAAATTGAAGAATGGATCATGTGTGTTTCCTTCCCCCATTACATGATAATTTCCTACTTCTTTGTTTATTCATTCAGTTTCTATGACTTCATCCCTATATGTTACAAACATCAAATTCTGATGCAAGACTAGACAATAAGCTTCTTCAATTTTGAGGAATATTTAAATTCTGCTTTATCTGAATGTAGACCAAAATACCAAAATTATACGCAAGAGTCAGATAAGGCTTTGTAAAATTACAAAGCAGCCTAATTTTAAACTAGATATAGTTATACCCGAGGTAAATACCTGGAATTTTTCTGTGGAAAAAGTAAAGACTGATACTCTCTTTAATATGTAGAAATAACAATGAGAAGTTGGATTTTGAATATGCGCTAATAAACCTTCACTCTTGATTTCATGATAGCACACGTCATTTTTTTCTCCCATAGTGGGTTGGATGAAAAAAAAGGTTTATTTCCAAACTTTCAATTCCCTCACTAGATATCGTATTGATGTTTCATCTTAGAGAATTACTTTAAATTGACTTAGTGGTTTCGGAATCCATATACATGGCTCAGCCCTCTGGGACACACTCAGGGACCTCTAGTCCTTTTTTTTTCAGTCTTCTGGAAAGCATAGACCAGTGCTTCTGAACCTTCCGAATGTTGCAGCTCTTTATACTTTAGTAATGTGATGACTCCTAGCCATAAAATTATGTTTGTCTCTACTGCATAACTGAAATTTTGCTACAGGAATGAATCACAATATAAATATCGATTTGCAGGCTATCTGATATGTAATCCCTGTAGAAGAGTTATTTGACCCCAAGGGGTCAGGTTTGAGAACCTCTCCTCTAGACTATGACCCACTACATAAAATTCTCTTGTTCCACGGTAACATACCTCAGGCTCTCCCTTACATCACGGGAAGCATCTTTTTATCCACACTTGCCGAGTTTGCATATGAGAAATTAATATATATGCTTTCATACTTTTTCTTTGTTTTCTCTTGAATGTGTTTTGACACATTGATAGTCTGAAAAGAAGGTACGATACTTCCCTACAGGTTACCCCCCCCAAAAGGAGAAACTGTTACCTCTTGAGAGATGATATTAGTTGAGTCACATTAACTGAAATAGAACAAAGTCACTTCATATTGAAGTTCTCCTCCTGCAGTTGAGAGATACATAGAGTTAGTGGTTCTAGATGCTGGACCTATCTGTGCAGGTAAGTCCATTTGACTTCACATGTTTCATACCATCCTCTCATAGGTAGAGCATCATGCTTCTCATGGCTCCTGCAACCCTTGTGAGTTATTTATTACCTCATTCCAGGTTGATGCTAACTAGGAGGCTAGCATTAATTTTTGTCTAATTAGTAGTGATCATAAATATCTATTCCTGTTGTGCTGCATGTTAAACTGTCTGGGCTAGTAGCACCAGATACTAGATTGACCTGGTAATTTTTAATGCCCTAGTGGAGTTGGTATTATCATCGTTGTGGTCATTGTCATTGTTGTCGTCGTAGTCACCCTCATCATCATCATCATCATCATGATGCAAGATGCAAGAAACAAGTCTTACGTTAAGAAATTATAGTTTTGGTAAACAGACCAGTCTGTGTAGAAGGATAGCCATGCTTTTGCTAACATAAAAACAAAGAATTCTGAGATAGAGGTGATAGAAGGAATTGAGAGGTGGCACAGTCAAACAAGGTTCCCTTTGGTGGCTTTGCTTCCAAATTAGCAGGAATGTTAAGCAACAGTGAATCAAACTGGGAAGATTGCTGAGGGACATTTGATCAGCACATGGGCACTAGCACTGGAGAGATCTGGATATGTTACTGCCTATGTTGAAGGAATTGTTAAAGCACATGTGATTTTAGTTGAATGGCAGAAGGGAGGTAAGGACTGAGAAAGGCCAGGAAAAGGTCGTGATTAGAGAATTCAAGTGCTGTAAATTTTCTGCCCAGGCATAGCAGTGTGGTAATTTCATTACAAACTGGAGAGAAAAGGAATTTTGGGTTTGTTTTGGGGACAAAGTTGTAACGTGTAAGTCCCCATTGTGGCTAGTCAGATCGGGCCATGTGTGAAACATGTAGGCGAAAAATCTGTGACCCAAGTATTTGAAATCTGGTTAAGAGATTTCCAATACAAGTGGCCATGAGAAGCCGACACATATACAGCAGAGGACTGCCTGGTCTGGCCTCAGTGAGAGAAGATGCACCTAACCCTCTGAGAGACTTGTGGGCCCCAGGGAGTGGGGAGGCCTGGCTGGGTGGCGGGTGGGGAAACATCTTCTTTGAGATTGTAGAGGAAGAATGGGATGAAGAACTGTAGGAGGGCAGACCAGAAAGGAGATAATTCCTGGATTGTAAAAAGAGGTTAAAATAGTTTTAAAAAGAAAATAAGATACAGTGAGGTATCATTGCACACTGAGCCCAATCTTCAAGCTATAAATTTGAGACTTCTGATAGAATAGCTTTGTATGTATATTATGATGTCCATATGGGAGGAAATTTGCATTAAAATTTTGTCTGGCACCTTATAAAAAGAAGATTTCACATATGTTATTGCCATTAAATTATCACTATGAAGTCATAATGTGGATGAATTTAAGAAGTGACATGGGTTGGTCAAATGTCAAGAATTTAGTAGCAGTCACTATAGTGACTTCGAATGTTTATTGGCCCATGCTTTGCCACACAGGTAGGTTAACAAAACGGTGGGTTTAAAAGGGACTCACATGGTTTTCTTGTGAGCCCCCACAGTTACATATGAGATACCAGATTTATTCAGAGAAAGATTATTATGCATGTATTTCAACTCTTTCCTGAGAACTAGTTAAATATTCATAAACTCCTCACATATTGCAAGGATATAAAATAATTGAGGATGAGAGAGTTATTTTTGAAAGACGGATTTTTTTTTTTCTTGTGAGCTATGCCATGGATCCCATACCCCACAGAAAAGGGGCTTGGACACGATCCAATCAAGAAAGGATTGCAAAAACTGACAGCTTCCCCTTGTCATGGTGGTGGGAATCCTCAGTCTCTGGAATCTTATTGAGAAATTTTTTAAAAAAATTTTATTAGGTATTTTTCTCATTTACATTTCCAATGCTATCCCAAAAGTCCCCCACACGCTCCCCACCCACCCACTCCCACTTCTTGGCCCTGGTATTCCCCTGTACTAAGGCATATAAAGTTTGCACGACCAATGGGCCTCTCTTTCCAGTGATGGCCGACTAGGCCATCTTTTGATACATATGCAGTTAGAGACAAGAGCTCCGGGGGGAACTGGTTAGTTCATATTGTTGTTCCACCTGTAGGGTTGCAGATCCCTTCAGCTCCTTGGGTACTTTCTCTAGCTCCTCCACTGGGGGCCCTGTGATCCATTCAATAGCTGACTGTGAGAGCATAGAGATGACTGTGATGGAAGCATATTAAAAGTTACTAGGGAATCATTAACTTGGTGAAAGCATTGCATAGCAAAAGTTGTCACCTTATTAAGAAGCAAATTGTTGAGGGTAGTATTTTAACACCTTACTAACACGGAAAAAAAAAAAAAAACCCAACAACAAGTAAAGTGTCACTAGATAGCTCCTGAATCTAACAACATTAAAAGAGAAAGAAGGAAAAAAACATTCCATTTTCATCAAAATGAGGCCAAATAAAATTGCCCAACTGTAGGGCCGTCTTTACAGGATGTACAAAATGACTCCCTCCAGCATTGTGCAGGCCGACTGAGTCAGCGTTAGCATTAGAAGTCAGGATGAGCTTTATTTGATTCAATGACCACCTTCAACCTTGAAAAGTAGAAAATCCCATCCTGCTGCTGCTGCTCATGTTTATTCTCAAAGCAAATACCATCTACACATCTGCAACACAGCTCCTATACCTAAGTAAGGTTCAGGGATAATGGTGGAAGAGAGGGCAGAAAGATTGTGATAGCCAGCAAAACAAGCTGGTGTGAGATACTTCTCCTAGAAATGTCAAAGACGCTATACCCATGAAGTCTCTCTAACATTATGGCCTACACATGACTGGAGCCAAAATGACTTTAATAGACATGCTAGCATAGAAAGGGGACAGTCCATAACCTCAGGCCCTAATGGAGAAAATTATCTTCCCCAGGGGAAAAAAAGCAACTAATATGTTTGATTATCCCATACCAAGTGGTCATCACTGAAAGCGCGCATGCACACACACACACACACACACACACACACACACACACACACACACATACACACACACAGACACACACACACACACACACACACACTATGTAAACTTTGTGATACATAGAAAAATATATACAGAACTAAATGATATAATTATAGCACAATATCAAAACGCACACACATATTAACCTCTAGGCTGGCAATCATCAATTAACTCTTTGATGGTTAGAATGAGAACTTTTCATGTCTTACTTGTCTTTGTCTGCAAGTAAAAAAATCTTTGAAGTACTCTGTGCAGGCATCCCCCAGGCCAGACATTAGTAATCATTTTCTGTAAAGGAGTAAAAGCGTATCTGTAATCCTTTGCAGACCCCAGGTGGGATCTGTCATAAATACTCAGTTCAGCACTAAGAATGAAATTGATTAATTGAATTTGACTGCCTTAATAGATAACATAAATTAATGTATGTAGCTTTGGTAATAAACCTTCATTAACAAAATCAAACAATGGATCATATATTTGCCAATAGATATTTCCCCTTTTTTGCCATAAATAGTTTAAACAACTGACCCCCCCCCATTTTATTTAAATATCCTAACTGTGCTGATATCTTAGAAACAATGAACAGTCCAGTGGGTCAGGCAAGAAATAGCGACAGCTACATAATTCTGCATCAACCAAAGGCATAGCAAAGCTTGGCTAACCCATTCTTGCTTTGCCCAATTACTTCAAGTGAGAAAAATTTAAACCCTCTTTAATCACTCCTTTTATTTTGTTATTTCTGTTTTCATTGACTTTGCGGCTGCATATGATTTTGTTTACTTGGCTTTCTTTATTCTGCTAATTAGCTTGATATTTTCCTCTCTTTTACCAAGATAGATTTCCATTTGATTCAATAATGTCAGATTAATGTTCTTATAAATCTATACCACTCTAGCAGAACAGTTTGTACTCAAATAAATGCATTCACTTTTCTTTCTGCTCTAGCAAATAGTTTAATAGCTGGAAAAGGTCGCTATGCCCAGTAAAGTCTTTTCATGCCTGAAGACTGGGAAGTTCCTTTCAAACACTTTGTCTTTTGGCCTCCTCTTTCTAAAGTCAAGGAAATAGGTAAGAGTCATAATCTGGCCTTTAAGAATAAAAATAAATTTATTATTGTCACTCTTTACCATTGCCTCTTTGGGTTTTAACAATCTATCATCTATGAAGTGTAAGAATCTAAAGAGGCATTTTATTGATTGATTTTTAAATTATAATACAAGTGACTTTGCTAATACCTATTGTCTACAGATTCCGCATGCAGTAATTAACAAATGTCAAACTAAACATTTCCCTCAATAAAATTTAATTTCAGATGTATATGCAATGAAATATGATCATACCTATTCCTGCTTTCCCACACGGACTCCTCGAATACCCCCCCCCCTTTCTGGGTGGAAAGTTCATGAATTTGACAAGAACATTAAACAAAAAGCTATCATCAGTTGATAGAAGAGGCAACCCTTCTAAACCCAAAGCTGTTACTTACTGGTAGCAAAGGAAACCCAATTCAATCCCATAACTATATGTAATTTTACCCTAAAATGTTGAAAGTGTCTATCCCATTTTAAAAATGAAAAAGCATGGCTGTCATTTATATATATTTTTATATCTTCCTTAGAAACAAAGATGACTATATACAACGTAAACTATTATGAAATACTAGTAACTTAAAACTTCATTGCTGGCTTTAGAATTTAGAGAAACCTTACTAGGTAGTATGTATGGTAGAAATAGTACTCCAGTCATTAAGAGCTCTACTATATTTACAAATTATAAAGGAATGAAAATAAATGACTTAATGTCACTTGTATTAACATTGATTAAATTTAGTGAATAAAAACAGTAGTACAACATTGCTAGTAAGAGAAGAACATATTTGATAATTACAGATGAAGAAAATGGTTTGGCATGTTCTACTGAATGGAAAAAGAAGATAAGTAAGATTGAATCATATAATTACTGTTAGTACTAGAGTTAAGCTGAGGTATGTGTTTACCACATGGTAAATACATTTTTCCTTTGTCTGAAAAGTTTCAGATCAGAATATGTAAAAAAAGGATAAAAGATGAATTAAAATATTTTCATCTCTTTTTCATTACTATGATATGGACCACCATCTTGATTCACCTCTACAGTAAGTTTGCATGAATTCCCATTGGAATAGTCACTGTGTTCCATGTTTGTCTTGTCTATTTGTCTCTATCTTCATTTACCCATTTTCACATTGTTCTGGAATCACAAGGATTTTTGAGCACATGACCCGAAAGAGAAAATACTATTTTCATTATGTAGTAAAATCCAAAAACAGTATAAGGTCTTCTAACTACATCTACGTGTATTCTTAAAAAATATATATATAGACTTCCAAATTTAGCTGAATTTCCTCTTAAAAAAATACCTTAAATCCCCAAAGCTGGTCCATGTAAACAGAATTCATAAAACCTATCTAATTCTTCTCTGCAATTGAGTTATAAAATGTCTAGAAAACACATGGTCCCCCATCTAGTAGAGCTTTGTAAGGAAACTCGCAGCATAATGTAAGTAAAGAGCTTGGTTTTGAAGAAGCAGTTGTAAAGGTATAAGTAATAACTAATCATAAAGGCTAAACTATGGCATATAGCTCAATGGGAATTTGTCAGGTGTTTAAAACTGGCGATTGGCAGGTAAAATGATAGAGAAAGAACATCCCATAAACAACTAGGTGCCTAACAGAGTAGTGATCAGCAAGGAAGTTTGTAAGGCCACTGGAGACAACATGTTAAATCTTTTTTATTCTTTTTTAAAGATATTTTCTTTATTTACATTTCAAATGCTATCCCCTTTACTGGTTTCCCCTCTGAAGGTGCCCTCCCCCTGCTTACCAACCCACCCACTCTCACTTGCTGGCCCTGGCATTCCCCTACACTGGGTCATGGAGCCTTCACAGGACCAAGGGTCTCTCCTCCCATTGATGCCCAACAAAGCCATCTTCTGCTACATATGCGGCTGGAGCCATGGATCCCTAATGTCTAAGTCTTTAAAAATGATGATAAACCTATTCATTTGAAGCATAGTGTTGCAAAGAATTATAAGACCCTTGCTCATGTTGGGCAATGCTGGCCCAGCATAGTTTTATAGAATCAGTTATGAGAGTCGTCACTGCAGCAGGACTTGGCACCTCTCAACTGTGCAGTGTGTGTACAGAGCACAGATTGTCATGACGTTGTCAAGCAGTGGCAGCTTTTGGGGGAATGATGAATCATCCTGCTCGAGAAGCAGAAGCAATGAAGATGGACATACGTGGCAGAAAAAGAGCATCGCAAGGCATGACTGGAGGGCAACTGGAAAGATCAAAGCATCCAGCTTGTCTCTAGCAATAGGGCTCGAAGGAGATCCAATTAGGGACAAACAGGGACAGAAACGAGAAACACTGGGTGACACAACTTGTGTATCTGGGACTGGAAGTCGTCATCATATATAGAATGTTGCAAGTGGATATTCCTTAGACACTATAACTTGTGAACAGACATCACTTTCTAAATACTTTTACCAATTGAAATTCAGTTTATTTTTACTGAAAAACAATAAAACATGTTCTTGTGGCATCATGATATCCTGTTGCATTTCTATAAAAAGAGACGTGGGCAAAAAAATGTAAAGCAAGGTGCATATACTTACCTCCCCAAGCATTTATGATTTTCAAATGAAGAAAACAAATCAAAATTCTTTTCTCAGAATTTTTAAATGATAGGACATTATGATTGTCTTGTCCCCAGACTATCTTCTTTCAAGCTACAACTAGAGATTGTTCAGTCTGTCTTCATTTCAGACTGTAACCTCCCTTCTGCTCAGATATACTAAAATTAGTTTTTGATATTTAGTATAAGAAGGGAGTCCTAAACTGGGACATTCATCTTTCACCTAATCAAGTGATCTCTGAATTCCATGCATGTTATTTCACAGGATAGGATAAAACCCTATAGGATATATCCCTTAAGTATATATATGGCATGTTTTCTCTATTAGTAAAATTCATCTTAACTAGTACATAAAAATAAAAATTATTTGTGTTAATACAACGACTACAATGTCCCAATACATGGATATTGATCAATGTGCAAATCAGGTCTACACCTCTGTCTCCTTACATATTTAGCATCTCTAAAGAAGACTTTCACAATCCTTTCCTACAGTGTTTCAAAATGTGCTCTCTCCTGATGCTACTGTGCAGTGGCACACCAGAGTTTGTTCTTAAATAAGAGCCACTACTCATTAATCGGTCTTTCCCCATACTCCCTATCTCCAAACCAGCCCCACACTAGAGAGAGGGAACCACCAGCCCACTTTCAACCATGGAGACAGCAATTCTGTAAAGATTTCATGTATGTCAGATCACGCACTTATTTTGCTTCTAACATAATGATATCTTCTTCTATTCATGTAGTTGCAAATTAGAGAATTTCACCCAGTTTATGGTATTTCATTGTGTACATGCATCCCATTTTCCTTATCTATTTGATAGACACTTAGTTTATTGTAAGTTCTTGGCTACTATACTGCAACCAACATGGTTGTAGACGTGTCTCTTTAATGCTGTTATTTAACATCTTTAAAATTTTTAATTGTGTTTCTTATTATATGTGCATGCAAAGTGTGTGTGTGTGTGTGTGTGTGTGTGTGTGTCCCACAATGCACATGTGGACATTTCAAAACCAACTTATAAAAGTTTGTTTTGTTTCCCATCTTCCTTATGTGCATTCTGGGGAGCAGAGATCCAAGTCATTAAGTTAACAAGGTTTTTCTTTTCCTGGCTGAGTCACCTCACCAGCTCTCAAACTCATTTCTTTGAGCTCTGTAACCCATAGACATGTCACCTGATTAAATGGCATTTATTTCTATTGTAAAATTGGAAGGTGCTTCATAGTGTTTTCTATCATTAGTACTAAGATTCATTGCTAATACCAGCGTGTAGACATTCCTTTTACTGGGTCTTCATCAATGCTCCGGCTTTGTCTGTCTGAGATAATACCTACTCTAACTGGAGTGAGGTGGGTGTGTATCTCACTGTTCAAGCATCCATGTACCATGCTCTAGACCTTAATCCTCCCCTGGGAGTAATATCCAATACATATTGGATATTAGTATCCTGATGTCTTCCCTAGGTTTTCTATCGCCACTGTTGTCTCACCTTGTGATTTCTTTATTGTTAATAGTCTTGGTTTCTGTTGCTTATGTTCTTATGCTTGCCTTTCACCACCTGGTTATCTCTGGTGTTAGCTGGCCTTACTGTCTCTGACTTTGGCTTGTCCCTTCTGCAAGCCTGTGTTCCAGGACTCCTGGGAGACCAGTTCTCTCCAGGAGGAATTTGGGTACCGGGTCAGCTCTGAAGTGCAGACAGAGACCTGAAGAATCCTATCCCCAGATGATCCTTGGTTCCTGGGTCCTAATGGCTCTTTGAGTGTCCCTCTTGGGTGAGAAATTTAAAGAGAAGTGATGGTTTTACCTGTGCTCATAGGTGTGTCGGCACTCCTGGGAGACCAACTCTCTTTTTGTATGTAGCTTTGTGGCACAGGATCAGTTCTGGGCGCAGACCCAGAATGGAAGACTCCTGTCCCAGGCAGCCCCTTGGATCCTGTGTCCTAAGGCTCCTGGGCGGGTTCCTCTGAGCAGCAGTGGTGGTCTTACCTGCACTCATAGTCCTGTCCACACTCCTGGGAGGTTCACTCAATCCTGGCACTATTTTGAGTATGTGATTTATGTTTTTTCTTATCATTTTTCCATTTTTTAAAAAAATCCTGAATTGTTATTGAGGACTTGCTAACTTGTTTTTCTTTATCACCTCTCCTGTGTTACACTAGACACTTCACATTGAGTTACTGTAGCTTTGCAATTCTGTCCTTTCTTCCTGTAAGAGGAAATAGAAATGCACTTAGCAAGGTTTTTCTTTCTCTGGCAAAATCATCTCATCAGGAAATCCTGTTTCCCAGAACATTTCCGAAGTCACAAATAGCTGACTTGCATAAATTAAATGAAATTCTTGGTGCTGGGACCATCCTTTTGTATCTGCTCTAGAACATGGAACATCAGGCTGGCTATTGCTGTCAGGCTGGCTATTGCAACACTGGAATTATTCTCAACTGATCTTGGTTGCCATTGTTGCTCCCAAACTCCCAATTATTTCTTGTCTTCTGTCTTCTTTCAGGTCTATCACACTTCAAAACCTCTGCTGCAGCAATTACCTGGAGAGTTTCTCTGTAATTTGCTCTTTGGGTAATAATGGTTTCTTCATTGGCTTTAGAATGGAGTTGAGATAAGTTCTCTGGCAGTCGCATCTCTTTATTCAACTGGATATCCATCTACCTTTAAACAATTTGCCTCCGATAATCTCTCTTGAAGTTTTCCACATGTTAACTGTGAGAAGTATTGGGAATGGCCTAAAATAAATATTCTCTTTTCCATTAAAAAGTTAAACCAAATATATAATATCCTTATTTCAAAGCCTATGCTTTCTGAAGATATGCAATATATGATATATATATAATGTATAATATATTATAAATATATACATGTAAAATGCTATTATGAGAATTTTAACTATAATTAATGAATTGGAAGGCATATCTGCTAATATACCACAGTGATTTTAACATTTTTCATCTTATTTCCAGCTTTTATATCAAACATGATTTGTATATTCTCTCTATGAAGATATATAATGCTGAAAATCTTTCCTTACCACACAAGGTCACAATTCTTCTTCTTTTCAATTTTAGTGGCTTTAGTTTTCCATACCACTTTATATTTTCTATATTATATATGTAATATTATAGCATATTATTGTATTATTATAGAATATATTTTATATATGTTATATTATGATATATTTATCTATTATACATGATAACACTCAATATTCAGAGAGATAATATAATGAGCTCACATATATATATATTGCACATATCAGGTATTGACACAGTTAGTTTGGCAACATAAAGTCCTGTCGTTATTACCACACATATTTCCATTTTCATTTCTGAGAATTAAATTGACTGAGAGATGAAAACTGGGATTCACCACCTGTTGTTTAAAGTAAACTTATTGGAACACAGCCACAGTCACTTGTTTATGTGTTGTTTGTAATTGCCTTCCTTCTAAAACTCCAACCTGAGTAATTGCATCAGAGAGCATATGGCACATAGAACTTACGGTATTTACTCAAGGACTTTTAATCATAAGCTTGCTCATATGTGCTTTGACACCAAAAATAAAAAGTGTATTGCTGTTGCTTTGCCTCACTTTTAAGACCTAGGTGCCACATGTCCATTGATAATATTCTATTTGACCTCTCACTTTATTTGTCCATTGAGTCTGACACTGACAGCTAGCCGGGCCATTATTTGCAAATTATCCTTTTGCCTTCTGAGGCATTTGCTTTTAGATACCCTCCTCTTGAAAGTGTGAAAATGTTAAAAGGCTCTCAGAAGGTACAGAACTTGAGCTCTATCCAGAAGTACTTTCTTCCCTGATTCCTTTGATTATGCAAGGCTTAATTAGCAAGCTAAATCATAACGTGAAGAATGTGTTTGCTTTGCAAAATCAAATCAATTGCACAATTTATGTTCCCTGCAGCAGCTGCTGCCCATTTTTACAGAAGCAGATCCATTCCAGCTGCAGATATGAGCATCCCTGCTTCACTGATCTCTGAGATGTTTCAAGCACATCAGTCCAGATGCCAACAATTGTAGCTCAAAAGGACCTTTATTTTAGAAAGTTTAAAACTAAAATTATATTGTAGACATTTAGTAAGTCTGGTGGAATAGAGTAATATGCATTAATAGGTATTCATTTATCCATTTCAATGTATGTTCTGTTAACTTAGAGTTTTAATTAGATTCAAATTGTGCATGCCCCCCTACAACCTGATAGATTAGTTTGCAACTTATGAGGAATGCTAAACATACTATTGAATATTATATTTATTACTTTATACAGCAACAGTAAGCAACTCCATAAATATCTCCTTAGAAAACACTGTCACTTGTTAGTAGTGAACAAATCAGCTAATTTTATAGTTCCAGTAAATTTGACTTACTTTATTATATCTCAGCATTTATAATTATGTTTAGGGAAATGTTTAGTACTTCTGTGTCCTTTTATTGAATGATGGGGTAGATAAAAACTTGACTGTGTTATTTTCTTCTTTAAAACCTTTCAGTCAATGATTGATATGCCATATTAAGTAGCATATCCTATCTTCTGCTTTCTGTACCTATAAAAACTAATTCTGAGGTCATACCTAAACAAAGAATACTGTTCATGCAAGGGTTATGGGTCTCAGTAAAGTACATAGTTATTAAAATATGCATAAATCTAGAGGAGAAAGATGAAATAGGCACACAGGTACATACAATTCTTTTTAAGATAAATGCCTCACTTCTTTCGAGGCACAGGTAATTGAAAATTAATCTGTTATGGGTAAGAAGCTTTTCTTTGTAAAATTTCAATTTATTTATAATGACACTCATTCTTTAACTATTTCTTCTAAGTTTATTTTTATTTGATGTATGCATTTGCCTTTGTGTATGTATGCACACCATATATGTGCTCTGGATTTATGGAGGCCAGAAGAGTGCATCAGGTCCACTGGGATACTGTGAATTGCTATGTGGATGTTGGGATCTGAGCCCAGGTCGTCCACAAGAGCATCAAGTGCTCTTAACTACTCAGCCACCTCTCCAGATCACATTCTCAGCTTTCTTGGATTCATTATATCTCAGATTTGTCCTGCTGCTTAATGAAATATACTATCTGTTGTTGACAATTTTTAAAGGTTGTAGGAAAGTGCATAGCTATGCTATCAAGTAACAAATATACAATAGGATCTTACATCATCTGCCACAAAGTTTGCAGCAGAGAATATACGAATACACTTTTATACAGACAGACAGACATACACACACAGACACACACACTCATTCTTTTGTCCAACCATAAGTCAGAAATTATTTCTAAATATATTTTAATGGTTCATATTTCCTTCAGGAATGAAATGATTGTTTCTCAAATTCTACTAAATAATAAAGGAACCAGATATAGATGGAATATTCAAAATCTTTATTTTGGTAAGAGTGTGAGATACTCTGTTTTGCTTATACTTAAAATTTTCAAGAGGCAATAAAGGTATAAATCTGTGTTGCATTTAAGTGGAAAACGAGAGTGAAACAGTAATTTATCATCAAAAGGAACCACTTAAAGGGCAGGAAAGGAATTTCTTACAATTTGATCTGCATGCTGGAGTAAATATTCTTGTATCAGTATTCTGTGTACTGCAGATTGCTCACGTTTGTTCAAAAGTTAATGGAATATAGAACTAGTTACCTTGAGAAATAGAGAACTGCTTTGCCAACAGTAGAACTTAAAACAGGCATAAGTTGACTTCCTTGTTATTGTGTTTTCTAATTATAATTAATGTGCTTTTACTCTTGAATTTATAAAGTGCTGACCCTCCTTTGTATATCTGTTTAATTACAAGATTTCAGATACCAGAGAGCCAAAGGTTCATCCTCAGAACTGGGGACAAAGGTCCAGGGCAGTTATTGCTTATTAAACTTCCTGTTGTTGGCTTTTTAATTATTACTACTCTGTAGAATTGAAAGTGGCCGGTTAACATTTCTGAACAACATTCTAAGACTGTTCACTACATATGCACAGAATTATAGACATCCATTTATGTAAAGCTTCTGACTAAGTACGAAAGAATTTAGGCTTTATTCAAGCTATAAAACAAAGGAAGAATAAATGAAGGATTGGGGGTACGACCATGATGCGGTATATGTGATAAATATTCTTGATTGTCAACTTAACTATATTTGGAATGAACAAAGAATCCAGAAATGGAGAGCACACTGGTAACCTGGATCTTGAGCCAGGAAGACACAAGCTTTTCAGCCAAATCTTGAGGAGGGATGACACATGTTCTTAATCCAGATCAACACACAGCTTTAATCCAGATCTTGAGACACACCTTTAATCTGGAGGCCTGTAAAAGACAATAAAAGAAGGAAAAGAAGGAAGGGTTTGTTTATCTTTGCCTGCTTGCACTCACTTTGCCAGTACATCCAGTGAAGTCTACTTCTTAGGGATTCCTGCTTATTCAGAAGACCAGCTAAAACACCCAGCCTCCCAGGTCTGAGCAACTACTAGATTCTTGGACTTTCCATTCACAGCTGGACATTGTACTGTTGGTTGGGCTGCAGCCTGTAAGTCATTCGAATAAACTCCCTTTATATGTATATATAGATTCATTTACTAAGTTCTGTGACTCTAGAGAGCCCTGACTAATATAGTATGATATGGTAGTGCATGATGGTAGGGGGCAGGGGTTAGGAAAGTTTAAAGACTATGAAGGTTTATTCTTCCTTTGGAAAATCTATTTTCACCCAATTTATTTTGAGCAAGTTACTTTAGCAGATGAAACATCTGCTTCCCCACCTGTGATAAGAATAATAAAATCACCCATCTCAAAGGTTGATAGTGATGAAATTAGACAGCATTTGTAAAGCAGCTCTCTCCCAAGCTGGTTTACAGTAAAATATTCAGTAATGTTTGTCATGAATAAGTAGCAGAAGGGGCATTTCTGAAAAAAGTACTAAAAAGGAAGAGGAAGAAAGACAATGATTAAAGCATCAAAAGGAACAAGAATTGGGGAATAAAGAATGAAATAGATGGGACAGGGAAATGGCTCTGTCAGTAAAGCACTTGCTGGGATTGAGTTTGGAACTTCAGTATCTATGTTGTAGGGTGGCGTTCCTATGAGACTTCTAACCATGATAGCTGGGTTGTCTCTGACTCTTTTACCTGCTTTTGGGACCCTTTTTCTCCTAGTGGGTTACCTCATCCGGCCTTGCTATGAGGGTTTGAGCCTAGTCTTATTGTAACATTATGCCTTGTTAGATCGATTATCCTGGGAGGCTTGCCCTTTGCTGAAGGAAAAGTAGCCCTGGGGAAGAGGGGAGGCAGTGGGGCAGACTTGGAGGAGTAGGAGGGGAAACATTGGTCAAGATGTAATGTATAAGGGCATAATTAACAAAACAAAACAAACAAACAAAAAGTAAAAACAAAACGGCAACAACAAAACAAAACAAAAAAAAAAACCGCCCCCCCCCCCAAACAAAAACCACCAACCAACCAAAGCTGCTGCCCAAAGTAGCCTATGTTTAAATCTTAGGTCTAAGAAGAATAAACAAATAAAATAAAATAAAATAAAATAATTTTCTGTAACTTTCTGGCCAGCTAGTCTAACGGAATTGAAAAGCTCTAAATTTAAGGAGAGACTCCACCTCAGTAAATAAGGTGGTGAACTATTAAGGACGGTCCCTGACATGGACCCCTGGAACCTACAGATGTATATACATATGTGAGTAAGCACCCACAAATGCACGTACAAAAATAAAAGAAAATAGCCTATAGCATACCGTCTCACAGGTTCTCGTATCATATGCCCATATGCTTCTGACCTCTAACTTCATACCAAAAGCCTGCCCTCACCCACTGTTCCACCTCCTCATTATATTTCCATTAAGCACCTGGACCAAATCCTGCCCAATAGTAAGAGTAGACTGTATAGAGTGAATTTGTGAAATTAGCTAAAAACGTAAGACAAGAACATGTGATTATTTACATTTATCACCATCAGCAAGGTGTCTTCCAAATTGAAAAGAGAAGAGCAACCATTTACAAGGAAATTCACTTTGTGCAAGTGACAACAGGCCAGTCTGTACAGAGGTATATGGAGCATATGCCATTTTAGTATCTCAGCTTAAGACACAGCTTCCTTGGTGTCCTCAGATTGGTGACATCACAAGGCATTCTAGTTCCCAACAGAAAATGAAGGAAGAGCATTCTACAGGGGCTTGGGGCTTCTTCTCTCATCAAAGTGCTATTCTAAATGTGATCCTATGGTTAAGCCACATAAGAGTAAGCATAGCTGAGAAGATGTATCTGCCAACCTGTTAGGAAATGGTTTGGCAATGGATCTGGGAATCCTCTGATACAATACATAGTAGCTTCACACTCTACAAGAATCAAGCTCCAAACGCAAGGGAATTGACATCATGTTATGGAAGGAAGTTACAGTTTTTAATTGTGGAATCTAGCACATTTGAGAATTGAAAACTAGACATCAAAATATGAAAAAATATTTTCTCATCTTTAAACCAATATATAAAGTACAAATTCACTTGAACATAAAAACAGACAGAAATATATGTTATCTGTAAAATTAGAATAATTCAAGTACCCAATGGATTGTGAGTGCCCTAGTTTATAAGTACCAACAGCTGAAATCAGTGTGTTAGCACTAAGAAGCCAGAATGGCTTGCAAGATTCTCATATTATCTCATGAATCTCAGATTATCTATGAATCAAAGTAAATACAATAACAAAAGTTCATATTTCTCTCTTAGCTGCAGCAGAGAGACAAACCCATGGTCCTAAGTTCAAAGAACAAAACACAAGGTTGTGGGTAGACATGTTTTCAATGTAAGAAATAAAATAAACTGAATGTATTCTTAATCTAAATAGTACCAATAAAACATTGAATTCAAGAGTACTTAGTTGTTCATTTGCTAGGCCCAATACTCAAGACTTGTCATGCCAACATGTGATTCTGTCTACTTACTTTTCACACCTAGAAAGCAAGATTCCTACTTCCTAAATTTATTGTCTTTCTGCCAAAACCTACTTTTCCTATAATGAACAGCTGCTTGATGGCTCTGTGATAAATTCAAAGTACAACTAGAATAGTAGAAGTGTTCTGTATTCATACTTATTTCAACTTCTGTAGCTTACTGTTCTCTGTGTCCTTTAATTAGCTAGTTAGTAAGTATAAGCTGGGCACCAGCAAGAGAATGCCATGGGACCCCCACAGAATCGCTGTAGGATGGGCATCGGGCTGTGTGAGCCCACTGGACCCCACTCCAGGGGGTGGGGAAAGTGCAATCTGGGGACTGCAAGGAACTGCTGGAGTTGGACTCTGACTCTTGGGCACCACAGACCACTGGGTACTGCAGAAGAGTCAGTTTTGGGGTCCCTGGGCAGCACGAAGGCCAGGAACGACGGGTTCAAACTCTCAGACATCCCAGATACTGCTGTATATCATAGAAGAGCTGAGAACAAAGTGGGGACCCTCAGGTGGACTCTGGCCCAGGGCCAAAGAGAAAGGGTAGTAGGAGAATTCTGGCAGGTTACTGCTTGGACAGGAGAGTCTGGCTAGCTCAGGTGGCTGGCTTGGCAGGCTGCTTGGTTTGGCTGGTGGACATAGCTGGAGCACATGGAGCCCTCCCAGCTGGAGGCTAGATGTATGCTTATTAGAGGGAAACCTACTCCATTGCTCCAGCAAGGTGGATCCTAATGAGCAGAGTCAGTCCATGGTTTTAGAGTTTTATTGTAGAAAAGCAGAGACAGAGAGGGAAGGGAGAGAGAGAGAAGAGTAAAACAACAGAGGACAGCCATGGCTACATGGAGAGGGGTAAGGAAGAGAAGGGGGTGAGAGGTGATAGTAAGAGGCAAGAGAGAGTTCAAGACAGACAAGAGAGAGAGGAGGGGGCAAGGAGCCCCTTTTATAGTGGGCTGGGCTACCTTGCTGTTGCTAGGTAATTTTGGGATGGATCATACCTAGTTGTAGCCAGGTAACTGGGGAAGCGGGGAGTAGTCTAGCCAGAATACCAGCAGCTTAGGGCTTTGCTTACCTGACTGATAGCCACAGGGTTATGGAGTTGCAGGCTCATGGTGGTGTCAGAAGCCTAATGTCTGGGAGCGTAGCTCATAGTTCCCTCCCTTGTAGAATTTTCTACTGGATCTCTGGAGTAAGCCTCATTCAACCAGAACACAGATTGCCTTTCACAGTCCAACAAGTATATATACTGTTAGGGATGACATTTCTGGTTTTCTTTTTACATAAATTTGCTCATTTCCTTTTCATTCCTCATATGTGTAAGTTCAGATTCTTCTAGCAAGGCACAGTAGTTGAAAGTAAATATAATAACAAAACTTCATAGATAGGTTATGGTTATTGAAAAGAATATTTTCAATCTCTCTCCCTCCCTCTCTCACACACACATACACACAAATTCACACACATACACAAATACATATTCATACATACACATACCATATATGCACACACACAAACAACACACTCATACAAACATACAAATACACATTCATACACACACACACACACACACACACACACACACCCCTACAGGAGTAAATTGAGAAAACTGCCAAGGCAATGTGGTTTTGTCTGAAGGGTGTGCTATGACCCAAGCTGGGTGAGCCAGCATACTGGGGAGAAAAATACACTTTGATTTTATTCTAATTCGGGTGGTAAGTGTAACCAGTGGATAAGAAGTCAATATCATAATCTGATGTTTGGCTAATTTATAATTTGCATTAAAAAAGGGTTGTAACAGAGTCAACTCAGGAATCTCCAGGGGTTTGGCAAACTGGTGCATACCAAGGAGTTCTACAAGATGGTGAAAGGTTTATGGATAATTAGTCTTTGATATGCTAATACTTTTTAATAGGAAAAAAAGCCCACAATAATGAAACTAAAACAGTAGATTATACATTTTAGAAATGTAGTATTTTAGTTATAATAAACGTAACTAAATTTTCAGAATTTTGGATACACCTTTACAATGTATGCACAAATTCAGATGGTAAAAATAAATGTTATCCCTTGGATGGAAACTGTTAAAGTGTACTTTGGAAGTCATTTACCTGTGATTCTTTTCTGATGGGAAACAGAGGGGGAGCAAATCTAGAGGAGAGGGGAATTACAGGGGGAGCTGGGAGGAGGGTGAAGGGAAATTGCAGTCAGGATGTAATGTATGGGAGAATAGTAAGTAATGGAAAACTACAGGGCAGGAAGATTGGGGCTTTGATCTGTTTGGCACTTTAGTAACTCTGTAATTTTAGGTTAATGACTCAGCGTCTCTGTCTTCCATTTTCTTTGTTTTAAGAATTGAAGCTTATATAGAGGTAGATCGTGCAGACACAAAGCATGCATTTATTATTATAGACTGGCTCCCTGCCTTGCCACCTTCTTCACCCATGTTTGTGGTACACAGAACTAGTAACCCTCCAATTCTGTTATTATGCAGTAGTCTGTATACTGATATTCTTAACTTGTTCTTGAATAGTTTTCCAGAAGAATTTTTTTTCCTACCTATCTGAATTCCTCTTATATGCATATGCTCCTCTAAAAGTATCTTCTGGAAAGCACAGTTGGATACTGTTTCCTTGTATTCAAAAAATGTTTTGCTTTCTCTTAACAGCAATTCTTAGTGTTGTTATAGGGAACCAATCTCCTATGAAGTGCTCTGTAAAACAGCTCCTGTGCATCAAATAAGAGGATGAAGTATACTGTTCTTTTACTTTGAAAATATCACAAAATATATCAATAATTTAAGGTTGAAGAAATGCGTGGTTTTCTTTTTGGCAATCTGTTGTTGCTTCCAAGACTTTAAAGAATATATGTTGAGCCATGATTTTGTTATTAAGCTTACAATGGAAACTCTTGAATGTACTATATCATGGACATTTATTTGCCTAATTAAGGTTCAGTCTTTTTTCCTATGCCTTTACCTTTTGATATACTATTGTTAGGTATAAATGTAATTTTCATCCACCAGGTATAATTGTCATCTCAGAGGCTTCTCCTGAATAAACATATCCTTTTTAATTCTTTCTGAACTGTGGCTGGCTGGTTCAACTCAGTTATCTAGCTCAAAACTCATCTTGAAGCTGACTGATTCAAAATAGCTTCTCTCAGCTTCTCAATGAATTGTTTTGCTTGGAAAAACTGTCTCTGAATTGCACAAACTAAATTTCACTGACTTCATAGACCACATGAACTGAATGAAATTGAATGAGCTGAACCACACAGAACTATATACTAAACTGAACTAAACTGAACTGTACTCACTGAACTGCAATCTACTCCTGTCTCACCCTGAGTTGCTCTTACATATCTTTCCTGCCTGTTTACTTAAGAGTGGGGTGTATCCTATCTCTGCTTACTTCTGTCAAATTTTTCTCTGATTCATCATTTTGTCTGCCCTTCAATTGGACATCGATTTCAAACATGGCTGTTTCCTTCTATAAACTAACCTTACCTACATTGTTCAGGATTAAAGGTGTGTACAAAGAGTATATCAATCTTCCAGCTGGATCATATCTTTGGATGTGATCCCTTGCCCTAGCAGCCATGTTTCTGGATTAAAATTTCTGTTCAGTCATGGATATTTCTTGGGTTCCCCCTCACCTCATTTTTCTTGTTGCAGTTTACTTGCTGCAAAGTGTTCTTTTCACCTGTAATAATAGGAATTTATAAAAAACAAAATCAATTAAATTTTATAACTTGATACCTAACTTAGTACTTAATGACACTTTTCATCTAAGAGTTTTTCTTGGGAGAAAATTAAGGAATTTAAGTCATTTGCTATTATTTTTATCCATAATTGTGATTATAAATATCAAAAGTTGTTAGACTCATTACTTTCCTGTGTGAAACAGGCTTTTAGAAAATAACGACTACTCAGAAAATTTTCAGTGGCATCTAGCTAAAGTATCTAATTTTCATATCAAACAGCAGATTAACTGAGTTTCAACTGACCTAGGTTAGATGTGTAGGAACATGGCTCTATGCTGGTCCTAATTTGGGTATTTACACGATCCACACTTTCCTGAGAACAGTAGGATACCTGGACATGGTATATTTCAGATATTTGCAAAACAGTTTTTCATTAAGCCCTCTCACATACAATTGGTCACTATCAATCACATGGCTAAAGGGCTGGGAAATGCGATTATTTTTCCCAACATGAGTCTGTGTTAAGGTTGTGAGGTTGTGATATGATGTTAAAATGTATGCAGTGTTATTGTAAGGATGGAGAACGGGGAGCCTGATGGAGTCTGCCAGCTCTGTGGGTTAATCTAATGTGAGCTTTGACATGTTTGGTGTCTGCTGGTGAGCATTTCTCTAGCCTTCCTATTTTTCAGTAAAGCGTTTGATACTCTTCAATAAACTGACATGTCAAATAATATGAAACCAGATGCATATGTGGAAGAGAGGATTGAGCACCAAGTGAAGTTGCCAAATAGCATCAGGAGAGAGTTATTTCCCCTATACCTGAGTGTACCTGAATTCTCATTCATAAATCTCTGTGATATGTCTATGTACTCAACAAAGAACTTGTTGTAGGGAACATTGTTCACTAATATAATATATAATATTGTTTTATAATATAATACAATTCATAAAAAATAACATAATTTTTAGAATATAACTGTTTCCTAAGTGATGATGTTTTGCTTTGATTCTGTTTTGCTGGTCAGACAGTTATTTCTTTTATAATATAACATGTTTATTAATTCTTTGATCATTTCTTACAATATCATTTATATTCACTCCTACTCTCCTCCAAGTTTGCCCAGATCTACCCCTTATCTATAAACTCTCTACTCCACCCCCTTTAAAAAAAAAAGAGACTATCTTACAGCAGATAATTTGGCCCTCTGATTCTAACAATCTTTCTTTCTTCCTTTCAACAACGTTCCCCTAAGCCTTGGGTGTAAGCATTGTATTATAAATGTATTAATTGGGTGTGCCCCCCCTGTGGTCACTTGAGCTCTGAATTTTGACAAGCTGTGTCTTTCTGTAATACGCTCCTGTTGCAAAAAGAAACCTCTTTGATGAACAATTAGGGCTATAGATATGAGGTTATCTGTGGATATGAGGATAGGCATTTAGAATAGAGCTAGAAAGAATACTGGTTTAAGCAAGTGGCAGTGATGGGTTCTACTCTAGACAATGTAGCAGGTCCTCCCAAAACAATGGCAGTTGGTTAAGTTTACAGTGGTAGGCGTGAATGTCTTTCTATTGACTGGTCTTAAGTCTAAGTAGACAACCATTGGTTACCCTAAGATATGTATTTCTCTTGAGCCTTTCAAAATGTCTTGATATCCTGTGCATTGTTGTGGTTCATAGGTGTTATAGTTGGATTCAATAGTTATGCTTCTCCCTTGCGTAGCTCCTTATAATAATACAGAAATCCTCAACCAGGATGCTTCAAGGTCAGACCCAGATCAGTTCCTATAAATCTTGTGTTTAAACGTTATGGTTTCTGCTGTAATAGGACGTTACCTTCTTTTCATGTATGGAAGTCTTGGAATGGTTTGGGGGAAGGGAGAGTCTCAGCGTTCCTGACTCCCCTGACCAAAAAATCATGATATAGTTTCCCATCCTTAGCATTGGGAATTTGTTAGGTGTTCTATGTTTTTTCAGGGGAGCATTACCACCCCAAGAAACATAACTGTAATTAATATACATATCTGTATGCATAGGTGCATATATAGTATATATGTGCATACATATCACATGAAAATTAAAAGAAACATAAAATAATATAATTTCCTCTGGCCTTTGCAAACATTCTCGGCATTAATTATCCCTCCTTTTTCAGTGTCTCTCTGTGTTGTTCTCCCTTCACACTGTTTAAGTAAGTCTCCACATCTGTTTTTTTTTTTTCTTATTTTACCCTTTGTAGCAACTGTATTCTACCATTATCCTCTAGTAGTTTATTTTTATACTAGTCTTCATTCACCCACTGACTTTTACAAAAATGAAGTTAATAAAATAGTCTGCATTTCCTTATAGGATGCAAAGTTCAGGAGGGGATCTCCAAATATTTTAGGATGTATGATAAGAATTGATCTTGAAAGAGTAGTAATGCTATGTCTCTGGATTATTAAAAATATAACACTCTTTACAGGATTTAATAATTAAAGGAGTACACCCCTGTCAGAGACTGACAACATACACTACATAGCAGAGTGTTGGCTGGGGATGAAATACACATTTCAAGACTTGGAATGTTCAGATGTGGAGAGGAAGCTAGCATGATAATCATTCAGTGGAAATGACTCTCGGTGATGCTCCTTATGGTGAGAAAGCCAGGCACCACAGTGATACATCTGCTCATTTGCGATTGCTAGAGGGAACGGCATAAAAGCACTCCATTTATCCCAAAGGAAAATAGCATTTCAGACCAACTTGTAATGAAAGGTAATGATGTGATATGACTAAGAACTAACAAATGCCATTCTAGCACATAATATCACTCTTGGGTCAGTCTGATTCTACTGTTCCACCCTCCAGATGTTAATCTGAGACTAATCTATCTCCCTCTCTTTACTTGTAATAGTCATTATTTATTTATTTTAAAAATCTTTGAAGTAGAGTCTAAGTTGATATTGTATGTCTGACAAATAAGTATGAAATCTATACTTTTAAGTTTTAGTAAAAAATATTGACTAAATAGTAAAGACATGCTGAGAGATATAGATATTGGCCTACACTTCTAACATCATCTACAACTAAATTATAGTTTTCTGAGCTATTTTAATTCTTTTATTTATTTATTTTTATTTTTTGAAATGTTCTTACTAGAGCCCAGATTCTCAATTCTTTGTTTCAATCTTTTGAGTGCTGAGATTGTAAAACGTGCATCAATAGTCTCAACCAAGGAATAATTTTTCACAGAGCTTTCAGGTTTCATGGAACTGGGTCAAATAAAGTTTGAGTTTAGCTGCATGCAACAGAAAACTGAAACACAAGCAGATTGAACAAGATGAAGTTTCATTGCTTGTCACTAAATGTAAGTCTGTGGAGTAGATCTCCTACCCAAATTTAGCCTGTGTACATTTAGTCACCTATTTCATCATCTAGCTCCGTCAGGTAGATAATAACCTGAAGCACTACTTTGAACTGAAAGTTATTAATATTTTCAAAACATAATAAAAAGATACAGATATTTATAGCAAACAAATAGCATGCTTAGTAATAATATCTAACATCAAGAGCCCCAAGTATTATAGTGATAATTATATATATATGTATATATATATTATATATATATATATAGTATAATTGGGTATTATTATCTTACTTATGGTAAAATAAGACCATAAAGACAAATTCACACGTTGCTCCTAATATCAGAATAGTTTTTTAAAAATCTAATAAAAATAAAAAATATTAATATTTAATGTTAAATATGGCTCTAAACCTCATAGAGATATAAAGAAAATCTTTATTTAGTTTATGTGACTCCATGATTATATCAACTATATCAAACAAGTATTATGATTATTATCAGTGACTGAGAAATGTGAGGAGTAAGACTTTGATTTTTGAAAAATTATCATTACATGAAGATGACTCAGAATTTAGGAAGCCATGACAAACATACAGCAATGATTAACATATAAAATAACAATAAATAATATTGCAAAACTATGTTAATGATGGAAAATAAGTGGCAAAAATATTACCAGCAATGTAAAGGAGAAATAAATTTAAAAAATAAGAAATTACAGTAGGTATAAATAGTTGAAACACAAAACTAACCTGAAATCCTATGCCTTCTACAAGGAGAAGCCCCAAATGTCAACAGAAAAAAATGCCTAGAGAAGTAATACAATGATATTTTAGAAACATGTAAAGAAAAGTGTATATTTACCATAAAAACATAAACATTAGGACATAAGCATAAATAATAAAGATAGTGTTAAGCATTCACCACTTCTCAGGAGAATACAACAGACGATGAACCCTGGCCCTCTTTCCAATTTCATTTAATGAGAACACTCTGTAAGCATTTGGATGGAAAGCAGCTTAGCTGGTAAAGAATGACAACTCAGTCAACTGCATACCTTGTGGCTGTCATAGTTCTAGAAAGCTAAGGCCTCATACTTTTTAGTAGGATTAACTGAATCTAAAATAAAACAAAGTAAAACAAAGCAACCACAACAAAAGCAAAACAGTTGACCAATCAATAATAGATACATTTTAAGCACACAAGGTCTTAAAAGAGGATAACTCACCCATCAACATGTGTGCTAATTGTACTTCAGACAGCTATGACAGATGAATATCAAAAATCAAGACTGAACAATTTCAAAGAACGTACACTATTTTAAAGAGTAAACCATAGATAAATAGCATTTTATGGTTACAGTTCTAAGGACATAATGTGGAGTAAAGTAGAAATTAATGTTATAATAAAACTCAATGCAGCTAAAATTCATAATCTCTTCATAACTATCACTAGGAAACCTAGTGTTCGAGAATAAGTGAAAAACATTGATACACAATTTGAGAAAGAATTGTTCAGAAAGCAGTTTAATCACAGTATAAGCATATCAGCCAATAGTAAGTTGATCATGGCTTCTGATTGAAAGAAGGAGGGACTGTTTTAACATGTAGAAGCCAGCAATTAAAATTATGATATAACAGTTGGCAAATAAAAATGATGCAATAATTTAATACAAGAGGAAAAATTAATAGAACACATTATATAGTCACTGTTTTATTTTATCAAGTTAGGAACAGAATACAACTTTGTTAATAAGATGGATGTCTACCAACAGTTCTCAAGATGAAAGATTAAAACATTTCCTTTGTCTTTGAGAGGCTAGATAGCCTTTTATCAGTAATGTGCCTAAGATGAGACAAATAAATAAAGCATGTAACATCGGAAGAAAGAAAAATTCTCATTACGTACAGCTATGTGGTTGTCCATATAGAAAGTAAGAAAGTATAAAGACACATTATTAAGTTAATGAAACTTCATCTAGTATACTATGTGTACATAGTACTCATATTATTATTATTATTCTTTTCTATACCAGTAGTAAATTCTACAGTTTGCAAATAAATCATTAATAATGAAATAGAGGCAAGAGCCACAGAGCCTCTGAGGCGGCGCCATTTCCGGCTCCAGACAACCGGCCACCTTCCTGGTCAGAGCACAGGTGTCCGCACAGTCCATGAGGCTTCTGCCTCACGTTCCGCGGGGGCCACCTTGATTCTGGGACTCCGCAGCGGGCAGTCTGTAGGCCAAAGCAACACAGCTTCTGGGAAAAATCCTGTTTTGGGCCTTCATCTTCGGCCAGGAGGAGGTCCAAACACCAGATAACTCTGCACCTCCCTGAAAGAGGAGAGTTTGCCTGCAGAGACTGCTCTGACCACTGAAACTCAGGGAAGAGAGCTAGTCTCCCTGGTCTGCTGATATAGTGTAACAAAATCACCAGAGGAACAATCTCTAAACAGAGACAACTATAACAACTAACTCCAGAGATTACCAGATGGCGAAAGGTAAACGTAAGAATCTTACTAACAGAAACCAGGACTACTCACCATCATCAGAACCCAGCACTCCCACTTTGCCCAGTCCAGGGCACCCCAACACACCTGAAAAGCTAGACCTGGATTTAAAAGCATATCTCATGATGATGGTAGAGGACATCAAGAAGGACTTAAATAACTCACTTAAAGAAATACAGGAGAACACTGCTAAACAAGTAGAAGACATTAAAGAGGAAACACAAAAATCCCTTAAAGAATTACAGGAAAACATAACCAAACAGGTAGAAGACATTAAAGAGGAAACACAAAAATCCCTTAAAGAATTGCAGGAAAACACAACCAAACAGGTGATGGAATTGAATAAAACCATCCAAGACCTAAAAAGGGAAGTAGACACAATAAAGAAAACCCAAAGTGAGGCAAAAGTGGAGATAGAAACACTAGGAAAGAAATCTGGAACCATAGATGCGAGCATCAGCAACAGAATACAAGAAATGGAAGAGAGAATCTCAGGTGCAGAAGATTCCATAGAGAACATCGACACAACAATCAAAGAAAATGGAAAATGCAAAAAGATCCTAACTCAAAACATCCAGGAAATCCAGGACACAATGAGAAGACCGAACCTACGGATAATAGGAGTGGATGAGAATGAAGATTTTCAACTCAAAGGACCAGCAAACATCTTCAACAAGATTATTGAAGAAAACTTCCCAAATCTAAAGAAAGAGATACCCATGAACATACAAGAAGCCTACAGAACTCCAAATAGACTGGACCAGAAAAGAAATTCCTCCCGACACATAATAATCAGAACAACAAATGCACTAAATAAAGATAGAATACTAAAAGCAGTAAGTGAAAAAGGTCAAGTAACATATAAAGGCAAGCCTATCAGAATTACACCAGATTTTTCACCAGAGACTATGAAAGCCAGAAGAGCCTGGACAGATGTTATACAGACACTAAGAGAACACAAATTCCAGCCCAGGCTACTATACCCAGCCAAACTCTCAATTACCATAGATGGAGAAACCAAAGTATTCCACGACAAAACCAAATTCACGCATTATCTCTCCACGAATCCAGCCCTTCAAAGGATAATAACAGAAAAAAACCAATACAAGGATGGGAACCATGCCCTAGAAAAAACAAGAAGATAATCCCTCAACAAAACTAAAAGAAGACAGCCACAAGAACAGAATGCCAACTTTAACAACAAAAACAACAGGAAGCAACAATTACTTTTCCTTAGTATCTCTTAATATCAATGGTCTCAACTCCCCAATAAAAAGACATAGACTAACAGACTGGCTACACAAACAGGACCCAACATTCTGCTGCTTACAGGAAACACATCTCAGGGAAAAAGACAGACACTACCTCAGAGTGAAAGGCTGGAAAACAATTTTCCAACCAAATGGTCTGAAGAAAAAAGCTGGAGTAGCCATTTTAATATCGGATAAAAACGACTTCCAACCCAAAGTTATTAAAAAAGACAAGGAGGGACACTTCATACTCATCAAAGGTAAAATCCTCCAAGAGGAACTCTCAATTCTGAATATCTACGCTCCAAATGCAAGGGCAGCCACATTCATTAAAGACACTTTAGTAAAGCTCAAAGCACACGTTGCACCTCACACAATAGTGAGAGACTTCAACACACCACTTTCATCAATGGTCAGATCGTGGAAACAGAAACAAAACAGGGACACAGTGAAACTAACAGAAGTTATGAAACAAATGGACCTGACAGATATCTACACAACATTTTATCCTAAAACAAAAGGATATACCTTCTTCTCAGCACCTCACGGAACCTTCTCCAAAATTGACCATATAATTGGTCACAAAACAGGCCTCAACAGATACAAAAATATTGAAATTGCCCCATGTATCCTATCAGACCACTATGGACTAAGACTGATCTTCAATAACAACATAAATAATGAAAAGCCAACATTCACATGGAAACTGAACAACACTCTTCTCAATGATACCTTGGTCAAGGAAGGAATAAAGAAAGAAATGAAAGACTTTTTAGAGTTTAATGAAAAGGAAGCCACAACGTACCCAAACCTATGGGACACAATGAAAGCATTTCTAAGAGGGAAACTCATAGCTCTGAGTGCCTCCAAGAAGAAACTGGAGAGAGCACATACTAGCAGCTTGACAACACATCTAAAAGCTCTAGAAAAAAAGGAAGCAAATTCACCCAAGAGGAGTAGACGGCAGGAAATAATCAAACTCAGGGGTGAAATCAACCAAGTGGAAACAAGAAGAACTATTCAAAGAATTAACCAAACGAGGAGTTGGTTCTTTGAAAAAATCAACAAGATAGATAAACCCTTAGCTAGACTCACTAAAGGGCACAGGTACAAAATCCTAATTAACAAAATCAGAAATGAAAAGGGAGACATAACAACAGATCCTGAAGAAATCCAAAACACCATCAGATCCTTCTACAAAAGGCTATACTCAACAAAACTGGAAAACCTGGACGAAATGGACAAATTTCTGGACAGATACCAGGTACCAAAGTTGAATCAGGATCAAGTTGAGCATCTAAACAGTCCCATATCACCTAAAGAAATAGAAGCAGTTATCAATAGTCTCCCAGCCAAAAAAAGCCCAGGACCAGACAGGTTTAGTGCAGAGTTCTATCAGACCTTGAAAGAAGATCTAATTCCAGTTCTGCACAAACTATTTCACAAAATAGAAGTAGAAGGTACTCTACCCAACTCATTTTATGAAGCCACTATTACTCTGATACCTAAACCACAGAAAGACCCAACAACGATACAGAACTTCAGACCAATTTCTTTTATGAATATCGATGCAAAAATCCTCAATAAAATTCTCGCTAACCGAATCCAAGAACACATTAAAGCAATCATCCATCCTGACCAAGTAGGTTTTATTCCAGGGATGCAGGGATGGTTTAATATATGAAAATCCATCAATGTAATCCATTATATAAACAAACTCAAAGACAAAAACCACATGATCATCTCGTTAGATGCAGAAAAAGCATTTGACAAGATCCAACACCCATTCATGATAAAAGTGTTGGAAAGATCAGGAATTCAAGGCCCATACCTAAACATGATAAAAGCAATCTACAGCAAACCAGTAGCCAACATCAAAGTAAATGGAGAGAAGGTGGAAGCAATCCCACTAAAATCAGGGACTGGACAAGGCTGCCCACTTTCTCCCTACCTCTTCAACATAGTACTTGAAGTATTAGCCAGAGCAATTCGGCAACAAAAGGAGATCAAGGGGATACAAATTGGAAAAGAGGAAGTCAAAATATCACTTTTTGCTGATGATATGATAGTATATATAAGTGACCCTAAAAATTCTACCAGAGAACTCCTAAACCTGATAAACAGCTTCGGTGAAGTAGCTGGATATAAAATAAACTCAAACAAGTCAATGGCCTTTCTCTATACAAAGAATAAACAGGCTGAGAAAGAAATTAGGGAAACAACACCCTTCTCAATAGTCACAAATAATATAAAATATCTTGGCGTGACTCTAACTAAGGAAGTGAAAGATCTATATGATAAAAACTTCAAATCTCTGAAGAAAGAAATTAAAGAAGATCTCAGAAGATGGAAAGATCTCCCATGCTCATGGATTGGCAGGATCAACATTGTAAAAATGGCTATCTTGCCAAAAGCAATCTACAGATTCAATGCAATCCCCATCAAAATTCCAACTCAATTCTTCAACGAATTAGAAGGAGCAATTTTCAAATTCATCTGGAATAACAAAAAACCTAGGATAGCAAAAAGTCTTCTCAAGGATAAAAGAACCTCTGGTGGAATCACCATGCCTGACCTAAAGCTTTACTACAGAGCAATTGTGATAAAAACTGCATGGTACTGGTATAGAGACAGACCAGTAGACCAATGGAATAGAATTGAAGACCCAGAAATTAACCCACACACCTATGGTCACTTGATCTTTGACAAGGGAGCTAAAACCATCCAGTGGAAGAAAGACAGCATTTACAACAATTGGTGCTGGCACAACTGGTTGTTATCATGTAGAAGAATGCCCATCGATCCATACTTATCTCCTTGTACTAAGGTCAAATCTAAGTGGATCAAGGAACTTCACATAAAACCAGAGACACTGAAACTTATAGAAGAGAAAGTGGGGAAAAGCCTTGAAGATATGGGCACAGGGGAAAAATTCCTGAACAGAACAGCAATGGCTTGTCCTGTAAGATCGAGAATTGACAAATGGGACCTAATGAAACTCCAAAGTTTCTGCAAGGCAAAAGACACCGTCAATAAGACAAAAAGACCACCAACAGATTGGGAAAGGATCTTTACCTATCCTAAATCAGATAGGGGACTAATATCCAATTTATATAAAGAACTCAAGAAGGTGGACTTCAGAAAATCAAATAACCCCATTAAAAAATGGGGCTCAGAACTGAACAAAGAATTCTCACCTGAGGAATACCGAATGGCAGAGAAGCACCTGAAAAAAATGTTCAACATCCTTAATCATCAGGGAAATGCAAATCAAAACAACCCTGAGATTCCACCTCACACCAGTCAGAATGGCTAAGATCAAAAATTCAGGTGACAGCAGATGCTGGCGTGGATGTGGAGAAAGAGGAACACTCCTCCATTGTTGGTGGGATTGCAAGCTTGTACAACCACTCTGGAAATCAGTCTGGCGGTTCCTCAGGAAATTGGACATAGTACTACCGGAGGATCCAGCAATACCTCTCCTGGGCATATATCCAGAAGATGCCCCAACTGGTAAGAAGGACACATGCTCCACTATGTTCATAGCAGCCTTATTTATAATAGCCAGAAGCTGGAAAGAACCCAGATGCCCCTCAACAGAGGAATGGATACAGAAAATGTGGTACATCTACACAATGGAGTACTACTCAGCTATTAAAAAGAATGAATTTATGAAATTCCTAGCCAAAGGGATGGACCTAGAGGGCATCATCCTGAGTGAGGTAACACATTCACAAAGGAACTCACACAATATGTACTCACTGATAAGTGGATATTAGCCCAAAACCTAGGATACCCAAGATATAAGATACAATTTCCTAAACACATGAAACTCAAGAAAAATGAAGACTGAAGTGTGGACACTATGCCCCTCCTTAGAAGTGGGAACAAAACACCCTTGGAAGGAGTTACAGAGACAAAGTCTGGAGCTGAGATGAAAGGATGGTCCATGTAGAGACTTCCATATCCAGGGATCCACCCCATAATCAGCATCCAAACGCTGACACCATTGCATACACTAGCAAGATTTTATCGAAAGGACCCAGATGTAGCTGTCTCTTGTGAGACTATGCCGGGGCCTAGCAAACACAGAAGTGGATGCTCACAGTCAGCTAATGGATGGATCACAGGGCTCCCAATGGAGGAGCTAGAGAAAGTAGCCAAGGAGCTAAAGGGATCTGCAACCCTATAGGCGGAACAACAATATGAACTAACCAGTACCCCGGAGCTCTTGACTCTAGCTGCATATGTATCAAAAGATGGCCTAGTCGGCCATCACTGGAAAGAGAGGCCCATTGGACACGCAAACTTTATATGCCCCAGTACAGGGGAACGCCAGGGCCAAAAAGGGGGAGTGGGTGGGTAGGGGATTGGGGGTGGGTGGGTATGGGGGACTTTTGGTATAGCATTGGAAATGTAAATGAGCTAAATACCTAATAAAAATGGAAAAAAAATAATAGAAAAAAAATAATGAAATAGAAAATTCACCTAACAAAACTCATGAAATAATATAGAAATTCTAAATAATAAGTGGCAAAGCTTTCCAAGTTATGTAAATTCCAATGAATATCAAGTTTTTTATTTGATAAGATGATTCTAAAATAAATATTATAAGTAGATTGCAAAGCTGAATATTTTTTGGTTCCAAAGTCTACATATTAAAGGACTTTTCTTTTAGGTGTTTTTATCAGATAATTGAACATTAAAGCTAGGATCATAATTTTATAATATCATAATACCAACCAACAAGAGCTATTTTCAGATCAAACCACATTCCAGAACAGATTAACTCTACCAACCATAACACATACTCACTACTGTAACATTTATGAAACAGTATTTATATTTATGTCCTTCAAATCATATGTTATAAAAAACTAGAAACATAATGAAAATGATACTTATTATGACATATATAAATAGTCAAAACCAAAATGAAATCATAGATGGTTTATTCAGTGGATTAATAGAAGTTCCATATTTTGAAAATAAAACCTTGCAAAATTATTGTCTGATAGCATTGTATACGGAACTACAAGATAACACTTCTCTCTGACATCTCTTGAGGAAGACCTAGGAAACTAACACATTTATACCTAAAGATAATTATTTGGAATATATTTTCAATAAAAGAAGAGGCAAAATAAAATATCAAAAATAATTTTATACAATACACATATTTCACACAAAATATTTTTACAATAATTTACCCAACCCTTCCCACAGTGCCTAGTCTTTGTAAAAATTTTAAATGAAAATCTACTCAAAATATCAACAACAAAAAATAAAATAAAATAATTATTAAGAAATTGCCTATAATGCATATGCAAGGTTCCAATAATGATAAGACAAATTATAATACCATAAGGATTATCATATTTAATTTACACTAAATTTAAATATTCTCTCATTTTGAAGGTAAAAGCAAGTGCCATTCTTAAAAGGCAGAATCAATAAAAAAGAAGAATTGAAGAATTCTACCAAAGATGCTAAGATGTTAAATTTTTTTGAAATCAAGAAGACAGTCCTAGATTTCCATAAATAATGGATTGATAAGGAGTTATAATTTCAAAATGTAATTTCTAAGAGATAAATACTGAAAATTTAATTCATAAAAGAGATTCTTAAAGAGTAATTACATAACACCTCTGCCAAGATATACATAGATTTCATAGAAATAATGATACAGTTAGCAAAACTGTATAGTAAGACATTTAAATATCTTGATTTTTAAACTATGTGTTGTCTTATTGCTGAGTAAAAACATCTTAAAGTCCCATCCCATAAGTATGGAACTATAAATCATGCAATTTAAAGGAAGAATCAAATATAGTTTAGAAATAATTTTTATCATATAGATTTATCATATTCATCATATAAATTTATTTACCATATGAATACAGATGGAAATAAGAAAATATACTCTCACCTATGATGCTTTGTTCGGAGAAATTGGTGTTGATGAGGAGTCCCACAAAGTGTGCTGGCAGATCAGCCTCATGAAAGGAGGAGACGATGGAAGGTTTATACACTCGACAAATGGTAACGTTATTGAGCAAAAACTTTCAGTACAATCGTCTCTTTTGTTTCTGTCTTTGCACTACAGTGCTTTCAAAACAAAGATATGAATGGGCATTTTTGATATTATATTTTGTTGTTTTAATTTTGTTAGTTGTTTTTATATTGTGTGTACTAAATGATAAAGGGTGATATAAAGACTACACACATGGAGAGAGGAAGGAGAAAGAGAAAAGTCAACCATATATACACATTCTAGTTAGAATATAGGTTTATTACTTGATTAGGGATAGTGAAAAGTTAGATGATCTAAGGTAATTTTTGCAAAATTAATTGAAAATCTTCAAGACATTCTCTGCAATATCATTCTATCTTGAAAGTCAGTCCAAGAGAATGATCAGAGATTTGGACAAGTATTTTTGTCAAGTATGGTTGGTCATCATGGAGTCACTGAAAGGCTCAACACCTAGAAACTCACTGTGTAATATAGGCAATCTTTTTTTTGTTTTGTTTTGTTGATTTTTTTTTTTTTGAAACATGGTTTCTCTGTGTAGCCCTGGCTATCCTGAAACTCATGTACCATACCCTTGCTTGGCTGAGCAGTCTTAAATAAGTTTTATCAGAAGCTTTTAATGATTCAGATAAATAATTAGGATAATGTATGCCTCAGCTTTCCTAAGTAAATAGAATACTATCAACTACATGAACAGTAATCAGAGAAGCAATACATAGGTTAAGAAGAAGAGGACATATCTTAGGAGTGACAGAATACATATTTTAAAAGCCTATTGTTATCTCTTATGGCCAAACATTTCCTAAGTATCCTTGTTACAGTTGTAAATTTTACTTTTAAAAATATATTCTTCAGTTTAGTTTTCATCCATGGTAACCTCTGTCTCACTGTAAAATACTTTGACTCAGCAAGTATTGTTGGATATGTTGCTCCAGACATATTATTTAGGAAAAACAGCATAACAAGAACCATCTAGACAATGTGCTTACAGGCTAATTAGCATAAAGCCACCAAGGCATAAAAATCATTTTAAGAACATACAGTGTCATGTGTGAACTGATGGCCTGTGTGCCTCCCTCCTTTCTTCTATAATACACTTTAGTTTATTTTCTGAATAGTTGCCAGGATGCTGGGTCAGGAAAACAAGTTTCTTCTTGGCTCCTGCTTTCTAAATCTATCTGCTATACCTGCAGCTCCAATTCTTTTTTTTTTTTTTTAAGGTGGAATATGGACTTTATTTTTTTTAATTTAATTTCATTTACATTTCCAATGCTATCCCAAAAGTCCCACACCCAGTACCCCACCCACCCACTCCCACTTCTTGGCCCTGGCTTTCCCCTGTACTGAGGCAGATAAAGTTTACACGACCAATGGGCCTCTCTTTCCACTGATGGCAGACTAGGCCATCTTCTGATACATATGCAGCTAGAGACAGGAGCTCCGGGGTACTGGTTAGTTCATATTGTTGTTCCACCTATAGGGTTGGGGATCCCTTTAGCTCCTTGGTTACTTTCTCTAGCTCCTCCATTGGGGGCCCTGTTATCCATCCAATAGCTGACTGTGAGCATCCACTCCTGTGTTTGCTAGGTTCTGGCATAGTCTCACAAGAGACAGCTATATCTGGGTCCTTTCAGCAAAATATTGCTAGTGTATGCAATGTTGTTAGTGTTTGGAAGTTGATTATGGGATGGATCCCAGGATATGGCAGTCTCTAGATGGTCCATCCTTTCATCTCAGCTCCAAACTGTGTCTCTGTAACTCCTTCGATAGGTGTATTGTTGCCAATTCTAAGAAGAGGCAAAGTGTCCACACTTTGGTCTTCTTTCTTCTTGAGTTTCATGTGTTTAGCAAATTGTATCTTATATCTTGGGTATTCTAAGTTTCTGGGCTAATATCCACTTATCAGTGAGTACATATTGTGTGAGTTCTTTTGTGATTGGGTTACCTCACTCAGGATGATGCCCTCCAGGTCCAACCATTTGCCTAGGAATTTCATAAATTCATTCTTTTTAATAGCTGAGTAGTACTCCATTGTGTAGATGTACCACATTTTTTTGGTATCCATTCCTCTGTTGAGGGGCATCTGGGTTCTTTCCAGCTTCTGGCTATTATAAATAAGGCTGCTATGAACATAGTGGAGCATGTGTCCTTCTTACCAGTTGGGGCATCTTCTGGATATATGCCCAGGAAAAGTATTGCTGGATCCTCCGGTAGTACTATGTCCAATTTTCTGAGGAACCGCCAGACTGATTTCCAGAGTGGTTGTACAAGCTTGCAATCCCACCAACCATGGAGGAGTGTTCCTCTATCTCCACATCCTCGCCAGCATCTGCTGTCACCCGAAGTTTTGATCTTAGCCATTCTGACTGGGGTGAGGTGGAATCTCAGGGTTGTTTTGATTTGCATTTCCCTGATGATTAAGGATGTTGAACATTTTTTCAGGTGCTTCTCAGCCATTCTGTATTCCTCAGGTGAGAATTCTTTGTTTAGTTCTGAGCCCCATTTTTTAATGTGGTTATTTGATTTTCTGGTGTCCACCTTCTTGAGTTCTTTATATATATGGGATATTAGTCCCCTATCTGATTTAGGATAGGTAAAGATCCTTTCCCAATTTGTTGGTGGCCTTTTTATCTTATTGACGGTGTCTTTTGCCTTGCAGAAGCTTTGCAATTTTATGAGGTCCCATTTGTCTATTCTCGATCTTACAGCACAAGCCATTGCTGTTCTATTCAGGAATTTTTCCCCTGTACCCGTAACTTCGAGGCTTTTCCCTACTTTCTCCTCTATAAATTTCAGTGTCTCTAGTTTTATGTGGAGTTCCTTAATCCACTTAGATTTGACCTTAGTATAAGGAGATAGAAATGGCTCAATTCACATTCTTCTACATGATAATCACCAGTTGTGCCAGCACCATTTGTTGAAAATGCTGTTTTTTTTCCCACTGGATGGTTTTAGCTCCCTTGTCAAAGATCAGGTGACCATAGGTGTGTGGGTTCATTTCTGGGTCTTCAATTCTATTCCATTGGTCTACTTGTCTGTCGCTATACCAGTACCATGCAGTTTTTATCACAATTGCTCTGTAGTACAGCTTTAGGTCAGGCATGGTGATTTCACCAGAGGTTCTTTTATCCTTGAGAAGAGTTTTTGCTATCCTAGGTTTTTTTTTTATTCCAGATGAATTTGCAGATTGCCCTTTCTAATTCGTTGAAGAACTGAGTTGGAATTTTGATGGGGATTGCATTGCATCTGTAGGTTGTTTTTGGCAAGATAGCCATTTTTACAATGTTGATCCTGCCAATCCATGAGCATGGGAGATCTTTCCATCTTCTGAGATCTTTTTTAATTTCTTTCTTCAGAGACTTGAAGTTCTTATCATACAGATCTTTCACTTCCTTATTTAGAGTCACAGCAATGTATTTTATATTATTTGTGACTATTGAGAAGGGTGTTGTTTCCCTAATTTCTTTCTCAGCCTATTTATCCTTTGTGTACAGAAAGGCCATTGACTTGTTTGAGTTAAATTTATATCCAGCTACTTCATTGAAGCTGTTTATCAGGCTTAAGAGTTCTCTGATTGAATTTTTAGGGCCCCTTATATATACTATCATATCATCTGCAAAAAGTGATATTTTGACTTCTTCCTTTTCAATTTGTATCCCCTTGATCTCCTTTTGTTGTCGAATTGCTCTGGCTAGGACTTCAAGTACAATGTTGAATTGGAAGGGAGAAAGTGGGCAGCCTTGTCTAGTCCCTGATTTTAGTGGGATTGCTTCCAGCTTCTCACCATTTACTTTGAAGTTGGCTACTGGTTTGCTGTTGATTGCTTTTATCATGTTTAGGTATGGGCCTTGAATTCCTGATCATTCCAAGACTTTTATCATGAATGGGTGTTGGATTTTGTCAAATGCTTTCTCCCCATCTAACGAGATGATCATGTGGTTTTGATGTATTTATGCCACAAAACAAAATACAGTAAAAATTCAATGGAGGGCAAGAAGGCTGGCATTGATTTCATTACATCTGAACATGTTATGAATCAACTGTCAGGTTCACAAAGACCAACATGCTGCTCATAGCTGTGTGAAGAGGGACAGGAGTGGCTGATCTTCCCAAGATCAGTCTTCCTCACTGGTTCAGAGGGTTTGTGCCTTGATTTTACAGGGTGTCCTTAGCAGAAGTTCTCCAACGCCTTAACACAGTTCCTCATATCATGGTGTCCCCAACCATAAGTGTACTTTTGCTGCTACTTTGTAACTGTCATTTTGCTACTGTTATGAATTGTAATGTATCTGATATGTAGATGGTCTTAAGTGACTCCCATGAAAGGGTTGTTTGCTCCCTGGATGCTGAGAATGGCTAGAATGGTCTAGAGCATTTGCAATCAACCTGGAAGTGATTGGTGCACGTTAGTCTCATCTTCCTCCTTCAGGACTCATGCTATTGTGTTTGTTACTTTCTCTACAAGTGACATACACAGTAGAGATATAGGCATTATCATGGTCACTCAAAATCATCCATTGCATAGAAAGATGCTGTCTGTAAAACATATAGTCCATAAATGATTTTGTAAATAAAACAGCAATTATATAACTTATATAATGTAACGTTTGGGTTGGATATATGGAAATAAAACAGTATGGTGAAGGTCCATGATACAGAGAGTATGGGCATAGCAAACATAAGTAATTCATACAGGGGAAAGTGATTTTAAAAAAGTAAACAATAATGTAGACGATTCACGTAAGAGAGCTAATGAAAAGAAAGGCTAAGTCCTAAATGCAAAGTGATAGACATTTAGAGTTGGGGAATATGCCATCTCTGTAATGGAATTACTTTGAACATAAGTACAACATGTATGTCACCTAAGGCTTCAGGACTGTCCTCAGGTATATTACAGTGAAACTAAGATAAAATAGATGCTGAGTTCTGACAGTATTCACTGAATTATCATTATTAATGACTGATGTGATATGATCCCTAAAATTAGTTATGTCATAAGAAATAAACAGTCAATATTATAGAAAAGTAATATTCTATGACATATTAGGAATATTCTATAAGGAATGGCCTAAAAAGCATGTAAGTGTGTACATGGTGAGGGATAATGAAGTGGCTCAGTGGATAGTGAAGCTTGCCAACCAGCCTGACAACCCGAATTTGTTAGCTACCTGGAAACCTCATGGTGAAAGTAGAAAACCGACTTATACAAGCTGTCCTCTGATCTCCATATGCATGCTAATGTATGTCCTCATGCACACACACACACACACACACACGTGCTGTAAATTTAAAATTTAGAAAGTATATGAATGAGAAAATGAACTTTAGAATGAGAGATTCAGAATGAAGACAAATTAAGCACGGGAAATTTGTGAGCGTCTATATACAGTTGCTTAGTACATGTTGGGAGGCAGGACCAAATGGATTTTATAGACAGCTATCATAGAAGCAACAGGTCACCAAGGTTAGTGTAGATAAGGTCACTAACTTATAATGCAGAAAGCCTGACGGTAAGGGCCACCATTCATCTTTCAGCAGAATAAACTACTAGGTGTTTTGTGCTGAGGAAAATGTATGCATTCTTCTTCAATTTTTTTTAAAGTCTGATGTTTTGTTTTTGCAAAGGAAGAATGTCATGGGGAAATGTTGAGTCCTCTTTGGATCTTTCCAAGAAAGTCACTTTGGAAATGTCATTTCCTTAATGATTTGTAATTGTACTTGTTTTCAATTAGAATACAGGACTCTGCTATCATTATTCATAATTTTTAGCTCTAAAACTGAGTTGAGAGACAACTCAGTTGGTGAAGTTGGTGATGAACATGTGTGCATTCTCAGAAACATATAAAAGTCAGACAGAATCCCAAGGGTCCATAACCCCAGCTTTGGGGCATTGGAGACAGGCAGCTCTCTGGCTAGCAAGTCTAGATGAATTAATAAATGATTGAGCTTTTCTTAAAGAGGTAGGAAGCAATCAAAAAAGACATTTTTAATTAAACTCTGACCTATATACACACAACCTGCACATATACACACACCTATCTACCCACATGAATGTACTTACATGCACAGTACACACACACAACAGGAATAAACAGGCACATACACATAGACACACACAGACACACACACACAAAAGCCCACATAGATCTTTTTGTCCTATTCAAATGGACTAAGGTTAATTACAAGGTTCCTAAAAGTTACCTCCTATAAAATGGTTAATTACATACACAATTTTTAAGTACTTTACAGATAATTCTTGATAACTTCCATTTTAAATGAATTGTCTAAATGGCAGGAATGCTGTTGTTTTAATATGAAATAATTTCAACCTATTGACAATTTAACATTTCAGAGATTTTTTCCATCTGTGTCTTTGATCTGAGTAAGCTGATATGTGTTCTATCCTTTATAAATTAATCTTCAATTAACAGCTGCTCCTGGGAATGTGGGTGCTGATCATTTTAATCATAAACCATGAAATGAATTATTTCATTTTGTACTCAAATATGATAAAATTTCATGGGCTCTCAAACACAAAGGTTTAAGATTCAAGCTACCCTAAAACAACCTTTAAGTTAAATCCAATGGAGATATCATTTCTGTGCATATTTTCATGTCAGCTCCGAAAATAAAATGCCTAGACCTTTCTTAGTAGAATAGAAAAAATCTTTCCTATTATTTTCATTTTCCCCCAAAGACTGTACCCTTTGAAATACACTACAATTATGTATAATATTGGAATGCTTACAAAAAACAGAACAAAGGGCAATGGAAAATTTCAAACTTAATAAACTAAGCATCTCAGATTGACCCTGAAGCCTCTTATCTTAAAAAGCAAGGAGGGAGAGTAAAATCCCTCTGATGTGTACAGCCTGTGCCTCCCTGGTTACTGGAACATTGTCTTAGTCAGAAAACTGGCTTTGACAATCATAGTGTCTCCTGCTTAAATGTTAGGAGGCTGCCAATCTCTCAACAGTAGTATGTATTAAGTGACAGATAGATGTTAAACAAAGCTCCTCACTGTGAGTTCCTGTTGGTATGCATCATAAACACCTTACTTTCTAAAACAATAGACCAAGAGAACCTGTCTGCCTACTTTGAACCTCATGTCCTAGTCACAGCTCCTTGAAGGTTTCAGATCTCCAATTTTTTAAAAAAACAATCAAACAAACAAACACAAAAAGCCAAGCAAAACAAACAAGCAAACAACAAACACAGTTTAAGTCAAATGTATTTGGCTTTCATGAATGCAAGTCACTGGTGAAAAAGTAAAGAAAAAAATTAATTCAATAGACATAGAAATAATAAGAGTATAAAAGGTTCATTTGAAAAATGTTTGAGGGTGCCTGGCAAACACAGACGTGGATGCTCACAGTCAGCTATTGGATGTAGCACAGGGCCCCCAATGGAGGAGCTAGAGAAAGTACCCAAGGAGCCAAAGGGGTCTGCAACCCTATAGGTGGAACAACAGTATGAACTAACCAGTAACCCCGGAGCTCTTGACTCTAGCTGCATATGTATCAGAAGATGGCCTAGTCGGCCATCATTGGGAAGAGAAACCCCTTGGTCTTGCAAACTTTATATGCCAATACAAAGTACAGGGGAACACCAGGGCGTTTGGGATAGCATTTAAAGTGTAAATAAAGAAAATACTTAATTAAAAAAATTTGGAAATGATAAAAAAAAGAAAAATGTTTGAGGATTGGGATAAAACTAATCCTTACTAATGATTTCAATTAGGCCTTGACCCCTCTTTGTTCTCATCATTAGTGTTAAGCAGACAAACAGATGCTGATGAACAGAAACTCCTCTCATAAATACTATGACCACAGGATGCAACATTGAATCACATGAACCCTGTGCCTTCTACCTCCAGTCCACTCACAGATGGTCTTCTCATGAAAGTCCAGTTTAGTGTTCAATGGGCTTCCTATTGAAAGCAATGCCCTAGAAGACTCAAGGAATCATTTCTCTCAGACCTCAACCAGAGAAGGTAATGTTCCAGAACAAATTTTACTTTTTGCCAAGTGTAAAGGAAAAACAGATTTTTTTTCCAGGCACAATGACGAAGCCAGCTGGAAGAAGGAGGGAGGAAATGGAAAGGAAAGGAGCATTTGTGATTTCAGGAGCCATGTTGGGTTAAAAGCATGAAGAGCCAGTTTCCTCTCATCATCCTCAAGGGGCTTTCTTAAATTTGTAATCAAACATCTCTAATCCCCTTCCCCAATTCCCCAACAAATGAATGAGGATCAACAAAGTTGGCAAGAATGCAAATATTCTTAGGTAGCTGCTTTTGCACAGAAGAAGTGAACAACCTGACATTTTTATCATCAATATGTGTTTATCCTTCTTAAACTTCTGCATCTCCAAAGTGCTTGACCTCTAGCTCATGTCCAACTAGAAAGGGCTGAACTAGTTATGTAATGTGTGGGCACACTTCTGTTTGCTCTGTTGTATGCAACTGACTTCTTAGCAGTCTACATTGCCAATAGTAGAAAATAGCGATAAGGTAGAGTCTAAAGTGAATCCTGTACAAGCAAATTTATAAGATTCTCTATTAGGTAAAATACTTATTGGAGAAATTCCATTTAATATGGTTTTCTTGTGATAAGAATCTGAAGGAGAGATTTCATTGGAGTCAGAGTCATCGATCCTGTGTTCCAGAAGCAGTAAAACAGGATTAGAAGAAAACAACAGAGTGGAAGGTTTGAAGTAACTGGTCCACATCATTGAAATATCTCTACCTAATAGTTACCAAACTTCTTATTTCTCCTAAAGATTACATTTGCCTGACATACTCATACTATCTCATCACTAGGAGACTCAGCCTTAAATAGCAAGCTAGCTAGCCAGGTGCAAACTACAGAGTGTCTCCTCTCTCACCATTGCTGCTTGAATTCCCCCTGGGTCCTGGGCTTTCATTTCTGCCACTTCATCCTGAAGCTCAGGATCTGCTTTTATCTCCAGCTTCTCCCTTGTAAGTACAAGGAACCAGCTTCATAAAGTTAACCAATGCCTTCCTAGTTGTCCAACCTACCTTCAACCTAGTTGCAAACCAAGTCTTCAGGGGGCACAGAACAGATTTCTCTGACCTCAAGACCCAAGTCTAGGTCTGAAGATTTCTCAGCATTAGGAGAAATTCATATAAAGATGGGAAGTCTGATTTTTTTTTTCAGTTGGGGCCCAAATTGGGAAAGACATTCCCAGTCCACTTGACATTTTGCAATGTACAGAGAGACCAGAGTGAGAGTGAAGAAATATGTACATAAGCTCTTGGCTGTGGGCTGAAGTTTCAGAAGCTGGGCCAGTAAGCCTTTCTCTTGGCAAGGAGATGGGCATTTGGAGACACTTCCTGTGGACAGCTGAAACTCATAAAACTAATCTGTTATAGGTACTCCTAATTCTCAGGAACCTTGTTCGATAGATATACCCCCCCCATCCCCAAGTAACAAGAAAGTAGAGAAGAAAGTTAGGCTAAGAAGAGGATCACTTGCCACCAATCCCCTTTAAACACTTTCGAGACAAGCTCAGAACAAGCATCTGCATATTTCCCTGCCCAGAATGCTAATAGGCCAACTTCTGATACGAAGGACAAGAATCTGAGTGTCCATAGAAACAGTCTCACTTGGTTCCCTCTCAGTGACTTGTCTCAGAGAAGACTGGAAGTTCCATTGACTTGGCCACCCCCCATGCCCTTCTTATCCTACGGCCTTGGGGAAGGAGGCCTTGTTAAATTTGCTTGTATACCCTCTCCAGGTTTTCAAAACAATGCAAACAGGGTCACTTGAACAAGGGCATTTAATAAAACTATTGACTTAAGATTTGAAGGCAGAGATTCAGGATTAATGAAAGCATACTTAGATGGACATGCCTTCAGAGGTTCACAGGCCTCCATGCAGAAGGATTTATCTTGTCCATATTAAGAGATGCACAAAATCAAGATCAAAACGGTGAAATTTTACCCTTAATTTAGTTACTTACAGCCACAACTGGGTTCGGTGCTCTTTAGACAAAAGCAGTTCTGAGTATTTCATATATTACTAGTGAACAGCATAAAAGAAAGGCAATGGCACAGAGTTGGCGGACACCCCCAAGGTCCCCTGGAGGACTCTCCATGTGATCTTAGGACCACTGGTGAGTGGAACACAATTTCTGTTCCAATCCAATTGCGTGGGACCTGAGACAGCGTTAGGAAAGCAGGAAACCCGGCCTGACCAGGGTCACAAGTCCCTTCCTGTCAGCACCAGCACTGGTTCACCTGGGTGCAGAGTCAGTGGACACCCCCAAGGTCCCTAGAGGACAGGTTCTGAGACAGACCCCGTTTCAGTCTCCAGACATCCGGGCACCTTCCTTGCCAGAGGAGAGGTGTTTGCCCTGCCCAGGAGAGCTTTGCCAGAGCACCTGGGGGAGCCATCTTGGTTCCCGGATCCCTCCAAGACTAGTCTGCACAGACTACAGAAGCTAACAGCTTCTGTGACAGGCCTAGGCTACACAGCTTCTGGGACAGGTCCTGTTTTGGGCCTTCATCTTCTGCCAGGAGGCAAGTCCAAATGCCAGTTATCTGTATACCTTCCCTATAAGAGGAGAGCTTGCCTGCAGAGTGCTCTGACCACTGAAACTCAGAGGAGAGATCTAGTCTCCCAGCTATGCTGATAGAGGATAACAGAATCATGAGAGGAACAATCTCTAAACAGAGACAACTATAACAACTAACTCCAGAGATTACCAGATGGCAAAAGGCAAACATAAGAATTTTAAAACAGAAACCAAGACCACTCACCATCATCAGAATGCAGCACTCCCACCTCGCCCAGTCCTGGGCACCCCAACACACCCGAAAAGTTAGACCCAGATTTAAAAGCATATCTCATGATGATGGTAGAGGACATCAAGAAGGACTTTAATAACTCCTTAAGAAATACAGGAAAACACAAACAAACAGGTAGAAGTCCTTAAAGAAAAACAGGAAAACCCATCCAAACAGGTGATGGAAATGAACAAAACAATACTAGACCTAAAAGGGGAAGTAGACACAACAAAGAAAACCCAAAGTGAGGAAACTCTGGAGATAGAAACCCTCGGAAAGAAATCTGGAACCATACATGCGACATCTATGCATCAGCAACAGAACACAAGAGATGGAAGAGAGAATCTCAAGTGCAGAAGATTCCATAGAGAATATCAGCACAACAATCAAAGAAAATGCAAAATGCAAAAATATCCTAACTCAAAAAATCCAGGAAATCCAGGACACAATGAGAAGACCAAACCTATGGATAATAGGAGTAGATGAGAATGAAGATTTTCAACTTAAAGGGCCACCAAATATCTTCAACAAAATTATAGAAGAAAACTTCCCAAACCTAAAGAAGGAGATGCCCATGAACATACAAGAAGCCTACAGAACTCCAAATAGACTGGACCAGAAAAGAAATTCCTCCCGACACATGATAATCAGAACAACAAATCACTAAATAAAGATAGAATATTAAAAGCAGTAAGGGAAAAGGGTCAAGTAACATATAAAACAGGCCTATTAGAATTACACCAGACTTTTCACCAGAGACTGTGAAAGCCAGAAGATCCTGGATAGATGTTATACAGACACAAAGAGAACACAAATGCCAGCCCAGGCTACTATACCCAGCCAAACTTTCAATTACCATTGATGGAGAAACCAAAGTTTTCCATGACAAAACCAAACTCACAAAATATCTTTTCATGAATCCAGCCCTTCAAAGGATAATAGCAGAAAAAAAAATTACAAGGATAGAAACCACACCCTAGAAAAAGCAAGAAAGCAATCCTTCAACAAACCTAAAAGAAAACAGCCACAAGAACAGAATGCCAACTCAAACAACAAAAATAATAGGAAGCAAAAATTACTTTTCCTTAATATCTCTTAATATCAATGGACTCAATTCCCCAATAAAAAGACATAGACTAACAGACTGGCTACACAAAGAGGACCCAACATTTTCCTGCTTACAGGAAACACATCTCAGGGAAAAAGACAGACACTACCTCAGAATGAAAGGCTGGAAAACAATTTTCCAAGCAAATGGTCTGAACAAACAAGCTGGAGTAGCCATCCTAATATCTAATAAAATCGACTTCCAACCCAAAGTTATCAAAAAAGGCAAGGAGGGACACTTCATACTCATCAAAGGTAAAATTTTCCAAGTGGAACTCTCAATTCTGAATATCTGTGCTCCAAATGAAAGAGCAGCCACATTCCTTGAAGAAACTTTAGTAAAGCTGAAAGCACACATTACACCTCACACAATAATAGTGGGAGACTTCAACATACCACTTTCATCAATGGACAAATCGTGGAAACAGAAACTAAACAGGGACACAGTGAAACTAACAGAAGTTATGAAACACATGGATCTAACAGACATCTACAGAACGTTTTATCCTAAAACAAAATGATATACCTTCTTCTCAGCACCTCATGGTACCTTCCCCAAACTGACCATATAATTGGTCACAAAACAGGCCTCAACAGATACAAAAATATTGAAATTGTCCCATGCATCCTATCAGATCACCGTGGACTAAGGCTGATCTTCAATAACAACATAAATAGAAGGCCAACATTCACGAGGAAACTGAACAACACTCTTCTCAATGATACCTTGGTCAAGGAAGGAATAAAGAAAGAAATTAAAGACTTTTTAGAGTTTAATGAAAATGAAGCTACCATATACCCAAACTTATGGCACACAATGAAAGCATTTCTAAGAGGAAAACTCATAGCTCTGAGTGTATCCAAAAAGAAACTAGAGAGAGCACACACTAGCAGCTTGAAAACACACCTAAAAGCTCTAGAACAAAAGGAAGCAAATTCACTCAGAAGGAGTAGATATCAGGAAATAATCAAACTCAGGGGTGAAATCAACCAAGTAGAAACAAGAACTATTCAAAGAATCAACCAAACGAGGAGCTGGTTCTTTGAGAAAATCAGCAATATAGATAAACCCTTAGCCAGACTCACTAGAGGGCACAGGGACAGCATCCTAATTAACAAAATCAGAAATGAAAAGGGAGACATAAAAACATATCCTGAAGAAATCCAAAAAAACCATCAGATCCTTCTACAAAAGGCTATACTCAACAAAACTGGAAAACCTGGATGAAATGGACAAATTTCTAGACAGATACCAGGTACCAAAGTTAAATCAGGATCAGGTTAATGATCTAAACAGTTCTATATCCCCTAAAAAAATAGAAGCAGTCATTAATAGTCTCCTAACCAAAAAAAAAAAAAAAAAAAAAAAAAAAAGCCCAGGACCAGATGGGTTTAGTGCAGAGTTCTATCAGACCTTCAAAGATCTAATTCCAGTTCTTCACAACTATTCCAAAAAATAGAAGCAGAAGGTACTCTACCCAATTCATTCTATGAAGCCACAATTACTCTGATACCTAAACCACAGAAAGATCCAACAAAGATAGAGAACTTCAGACCAACTTCCCTTGTGAATATCGTGCAAAAATCCTCAATAAAGTTCTTGCTAACCGAATCCAAGAACACATTAAAACAATCATCCATCCTGACCAAGTAGGTTTCATTCCAGGGATGCAGGGATGGTTTAATATACGGAAATCCATCAACATTATCCACTATATAAATAACTCAAAGACAAAAACAACAGGATCATCCTTTTAGATGCGGAAAAACATTTGACAAAATCCAACACCCATTCATGATAAAAGTCTTGGAAAGATCAGGAATTCAAGGCCCATACCTAAACATGAAAAAAAGCAATCTACAGCAAATCAGTAGCCAACAACAAATTTAATTGTCATAAGCTGGAAGCAATCCCACTAAAATCAGGGAATAGACAAGGCTACACACTTTCTCCATACCTATTCAACATACTATTTGAAGTCCTAGCCAGAGCAATTTGACAACAAAAGGAGATCAAGGAGATACAAATTGGAAAGGAAGAAGTCAAAATATCCCTTTTTGCAGATGATATGATAGTATATATAAGTGACCATAAAAATTCAATCAGAAAATTTCTAAACCTGATAAACAGCTTCAATGAAGTAGGTGGATATAAAATTAACTCAAACAAGTCAATGACCTTTCTCTTTACAAAGGATAAACAGGCTGAGAAAGAAATTAGGGAAACAATACCCTTCTCAATAGTCACAAAATACATTGGTATGACTCTAACTAAGGAAGTGAAAGATCTGTATGGTAAGAACTTCAAGTCTCTGAAGAAAGAAATTAAACAAGATCACTGAAGATGGAAAGATCTCCCATGCTCATGGATTGGCAGGATCAATATAGTGAAAATGGCTATCTTGCCAAAAGCAATCTACAGATTCAATGCAATCCCCATCAAAATTCCAATTCAGTTCTTCAGCGAATTGGACAGTTTGCCCCTTCTTAGAATTGGTAACAAAACACCCATGGAAGGAGTTACAGAGACAACGTTTGGAGCTGAGATGAAAGGATGGACCATCTAGAGACTGCCATATCCAGGGATCCATCCCATAATCTGCGTCCAAACACAAACACCATTGCATACACTAGCAAGATTTTGCTGAAAGGACCCAGATATATCTGTCTCTTGTGAGGCTATGCCGGGGCCTATCAAACACAGAAGTGGATGCTCACAGTCGGCTATTGGATGGGTCACAGGGCCCCCAATGGAGGATCTAGAGAAAGTACCCAAGGAGCTAGGGGGATCTGCAATCCTGTAGGTGGAACAACAATATGAACTAACCAGTACCCCCTGGAGCTCATGTCTCTTGCTGAATATGCATCAGAAGATTGCCTAGTCGAGAGGCCCATTGGTTTTGCAAACTTTATATGCCTCAGTACAGGGGATCACCATGGCCAAGAAGTGGGAGTGGGTGGGTGGGGGAGTGTGTGTGGGGACTTTTGGGATAGCATTGGAAATGTAAATGAAATAAATACATAATTAAAATATATATATATATATATGTATATATATATATATATGTACCTTCTAGGATAAAAAAATAGGGCAATCTGCAAATTCATCTGGAATAACAAAAAACCTAGGATAGCAAAAACTCTTCTCAAGGATAAAAGAACATCTGGGGGAATCACCATGCCTGACCTAAAGCTGTACTACCGATCAATTGTGATAAAAACTGCATGGTACTGGTATAGCTACAGACAAGTAGACCAATGGAGAATTGAAGACCCAGAAATGAATCCACACACCTATGGTCACTTGATCTTTGACAAGAGAGCTAAAACCATCCAGTGGTAAAAGACAGCATTTTCAACAAATGGTGCTGGCACAACTGGTGGTTATCATGTAGAAGAATGCGAATTGATCCATTCCTATCTCCTTGTACTAAGGTCAAATCTAAGTGGATCAAGGAAGTGGGAGTTGGGGGGGAGGGTAGTGGGGGGAGGGTATGGGAGAGACTTTGGTATAGTATTGGATATGTAAATGAAGAAAATACCTAATTAAAAAAAAAACAGAAAGGCAAACTGTACCTGCAGAAGTGGATTGTTTTCCCTTGAAAGTACTTATAAAAGTCTCCAAAGAAAGAGCTGGGTTTCTGCAGCAAATTTATATATATAGTCAATTAAGTTTACATGAGTATATTCCTTGTAAGAAAGAGAGACACGAAAAGAGGGAAAGCATGTGTATATTATATACAATTTTATCCTAATTTGTCTGAAAATACCCACAGAATAGGAAATATAACTATGACTTGGAGAGAAATGAGCTCCTGGGGAAGTTGGGGCTCTCTACTTTATTCTGAAACAAATGTCAGTCTCCATGTTTTGTTCTGATATTCAAATTGATTTTGGAGAAACCTATCTGATAATAGTTTGTCTAGTATTTGCTCCAAGCCAAGAATGCATCCCATTCTAACCATCAAAATATCCCATTTATCACCATACATTTAGTTTTTAAAGTGTCTTTAATAAGTGTTTCTACTAGTGCTCTGAGTGACCTCAGTCTCATACAGAATCATGCCCTGCTCACATAATCCAATGGTCCATATTCCTCATGGTGGCAAGGCATCAATTCTATGTGTCTTATGAGACCTTTGTTGACTGTGAGCTCTCATCCATGTAATTTTCTTCCACTTAGCACATAAAAAAATAAGTAATGCATTTGGGAAAGGATCTGAAGAGATTTTAAAATATAAAACTGATTTAAGTAGGTAGAAAAGAAGAAAGTAAAGTTGGCTATATTCGGGGCGATTTAAAATGGTGGTACGCATTTAATAGCTAAACCAGAAGGGGAAACAAAACTGAATCAGTTAGGAAAGAGAAAGTCGTTTTCCATATTCACTTGTTGTGTGTGTGTGAAACTTGGAAAGTTATCAGGTTGGAAATCATTCTATGTGCCCAGAATTCAACTCTGAGGAAATCAACATTGATCATTTTTAGCATAGTGAGAAAAGTGAAGTTGCAGACACCATTAAAACTGACAAAGAAATGATGGAAAAAAAAAAAAACAGAAGCCAGGGATTGATTGAATATTTTATAATGTAGATGAAAAATATGCCCAGAAAAAGAAACTTATAAGGGATCCCACTACCAAGCTCCTTAGCTATGGATGACAAGCTCTACCAGCACCTCCCTAAGACAGATGCAGATACTCACAGCTAACCATTGGACTAAGCCCGGGGACCCTGATGGAAGAGTTAGGGGAAGGACTAAAGGAGCTGAAGGGGACTGAAACCCCACAGGAAGAAAGACAATATCAACTAACAGGACCCCACAGAGCTCCCAAGGATTAAGCCACCAACCAAAGAGTTTACACCCAACTCTTTGGGCCAGTTCATGGCTCCCATTACATATGTAGTAGAGGACTGCCACAAGCACCATCAGTGGGAGGGGAAGTGCTTGGTCCTGTTGAAGGCTTGATGCCCCAGAGAAGGGGGATATTAGATGTGTGAGAGGTGGGTGGGAGAACACCCTCTTAGAGGTGAAGGGGAGTAGGATGGGGTGAGGGTTCCTGGAGGGGAGACCAAAAAGGGGGATAAAATTTGAAATATAAACAAATAAAATGATTAATAATAATAATAATAATAATAAATGATTGCTGAATCAAGTTGGAGAGAGACAAACACACAGAGTACTGGGACATCTTTTAGCAACGCCAAGCATCTCAAACCGGAGATGTTTTTATTTTATCATGCATGGTAGACTCCAGATTACTCGGGATTGTGGGTATTTAAGGAATTCTCAAATACACTGTTGAAAACTGTGCCTGTGTTAGGACGGAAATAAGACCTCAAGGCAGTTATAGGCTTAAGACAAAAATGCTGCAGGGCCAGAAAACACAAGGAGCAAAGGATACATTTTGCAAGTAAGAAGGTGTGAGAAAAGAGACCTCATGAAAATCATAGCAAGAGACAGAAAGCTGGATTCATGACACTTACTTGCTTACTGTCTCTCCAGTGAGTTCGTCTATCTCTGTTTCTTCTCAGTGGAATATGTTGAGTGTCTAATGTTAGCATAGGAATCAATGAAATTTAGCTGTTATCATCTCTGTAGTGTTATGCTTATATGTAACATGGGGATCATCCATAATTATTTCCTTCCAGCCGTACCCGTACCCACACTGTCAGGTTGTTGCCATTCAAAACTATCCTCATGTTTGATTCTAGAGCAGGTACTCTCACCCTTCTTCCTCAGTTACCTATAAGGACTTTTCATTGCATTCATAACTACTTATAAAAGTACAGTGTTCCCCATACTACTGCTACATTTGTCTATCTAACCATCGATCAATCTATTATCTATCTATCTATCTATCTATCTATCTATCTATCTTCATCATCATCGTCATCATCATCTATCTATTGTGCTATTTGGTTGTCCCCCTAGCCCCTAGCCTATCTCGTCTCTGATATCTAACTACCTGAGTAGTGTCAGGTATGAGTTCAGGCTCATTCAGTAGCACTTAAATTCCTCTTCTAACAGTTCCTCATTCCATTCCTCCTCTATCTTGTCACCAAGAGGATATCTCCTCCCCCTCACCACACCCCACCCCACCATGCCAGGCCTTCCAACACCTTGGAATCACAAGTCTCTTGAGGGTTAGGTACCTCTTCCCTCACTGAGGTCAGACCAGGCAATTCTCTGCTGTATATGTATCAGGAGGCCTTGGACCAGCTCATGCATACTGCCTGGTTGGTGGCTCAGTGTCTGAGCGATTTCAGGGGTGCAGGTCAGTTGAGACTGCTGATCTTCCTATGGGGTTACCCTCCTCCTCAGCTTCTTCCAGCCTGTCTCTAATTCAACCACAGGGGTCCCAGACTTCAGTGCATTAGTTGGGTGTAAGCATCTGTTTCTGTCTCAGTCAGAAGTTGGGCCAGTGACTGGCCCAACTTGGAATCCATCTCCCATAGCTTTTATATCCCTGTTGTACCACTGTATCTTGTAGGCAGGTGACCATTATAGATTAAAGAATATTGGAGCAGAGTTGGCATTTACCTTTCTCCTCTAGTAGTCTTCAGAGTACCTTCTAGTACTATTGAACACTAGTCATGTGTATATCTGAAGAAAACTCTAGGTAGGCACCAGCTTGACTTCTTCATGTTCAATGAGTTATGGAGATATTGTCTCCAGTGATAGTCTCAGTTTGTGGAGAGCATCCAATGGCTTTGACAACATGCTTTGTGGTTTTGATTGTTTGCTGGTTTTGTTGTTTTGTTTTCTAACTTAAAGCTATATTAATACCTCTAATGGATCCCTGGATTGAAGACTTTCCCTTCATTGTGTATTTAGAATTCATTGTGCTGGTACCTGGGGTATAATACTGAGGGAGGGAGTGATGGTCTATCCTTTTCATAGACTCTCCTCTCTATAAATTCATTTAATGCATACTACATGATTTTCCACAAATCTTTATCTCTGTCGATGCTGATTTCTGTCTAGGAAATATTAGCTAGAAATCTAGGATATACTAACTTCCACATTTAAAAAAATCATAAATGCTATTCTTTTTATAACACATGTATGTCTATGACCATGGTATTTCTTCTGTTTTGCAGGTTCATTCTCATAGTATTTATCAGAGCATGCACTGGATAGATTGGAATTGGTACTGGGCAAGGTGGTTGTATTTTGATGATAGGTTAAAAAAAAGATATGAATCCAAGTACAGATTTTGAACCAAACCTTAACAAACCTGAATTTTCAAGTGACTCTATAAGTTCTTCAGCAAGTCATTTCATTTCGTTTTCAAACCTAATGATTAGATATTTTCAATCCTATATAAAATCCTATGGAATCATACTATGAACCCCATGTGATCGTGACCCATTTTAAGAACTATTATTATGTCTAATATTATTTCATCATACTCTATATCCTTCTCCCCTTCTCAACCTGAGATTTTGACTGGTATCTCCAACAGCATAAACTTTAATGAACACTTCGGCATTCTCACTACAAGACAAAGGCTATAATTATTCTTTACAAGTCTTTGTGGCCACTTTCTTTTTGGTGGTGCCACAATCCAGGACCTTACCTACTTACTAAGCAAGTGATTTACCAGTTATAATATTGCTATTTCAATTTAATGTGTTAATATCACCAAATACCCAATTGCTTCAGATTGTCTTACTCTCTACAGTTATAAGCCTTCTACACAGTTACTACTCTTTTGAGTCATTATCATGATAATTTCCACATTTTAGGACCCATATCCTAATTATGACAGCTCTCTTTATATTATTTGCCTTTATTTATGCGTATGTCTATGAGCATTAATGAGTATACTGCATCACTTCTGCACACAAATCCACAATGATAGACTGGGACACAGAATCCCTGGGAACTGAAGGACAAAGTGACTGAGCCGCTGTGCAGGTTGTGGGAATAAAAGTCAGGTCTTCAGCAGGGGCAGTAAGTGCTCACAACTGAGCCATCTCGGCAGCACTGCCACCATTTACATTCTGTTTGGCCACTGAAGGAACTGAACTTGCAAAAAATGCTCCTTGAATTCCAATGTTCACCTACAGTTATTGTTGCAAAACACAAATTCCATTTCAATGGATCTGTGTTGGGTCTTGGAATCTTTTCCTAGCATGTTTCCATGCAATGCCAATGTACTTGTATCCGCTCTGCATATCTTGAGTTCAGTCTTGAGGGCAGAAAGAAGGAAGATGAGAGGAATGGAAGCAAATATTCTTTTACATTTATTTGCTACTAGTTGGGTTAAGGGTTTTGATTTTTCAGTCTGCCTTATAATCAGAGAGGCGCTATTTAAGTAAGTGATTGAAATGAAAATAATCCACTTGAATATCATAATCAGTTTTAAGTAGGCTTGTTGTTTTTGTAGGTTATACAGAGGGTTTTAAAAATATAGCACACAAGATCAGAGTACTTTGAAGCACACACATGAAATAGTTCTGATTTTCAGACCCAGGGGCATAAACATAATGGGAAATGAAAATATTGTCAGAAAATTAACTATATGTTATGACTCATTTTTGTTTTTATTCTTTAGCTGCTGTTGATTTATCCATTGTTCTTTCACCATTATATTATGAAATATATTGAGGAGTAGGTACTCTAAAGCTTCTAGTGGGCTATATAATTACTATGATTATCAACACAATTCATAAATGACAAAATGCACGTGAATGTATATGTGTTCCTACAACCACTGAGAGTTACCCAATCCCTGTAATGCCTCTATTGTACAAGTACTGTTTACAATAATGGTTGTAGATAAAAATTGAAACTCATAGGAATCAAAGAATAAAGACAAATATAAATCAAAGGAAATTAAAATGCTTATTATTTTCTAATCAACATTGATTGCCACATTTTTATAGAACACAATGGAATTGAGATGCAGATCTGTTTAGCCCTAATCATATCTGTGATTAAATATTCTAGAAAAATCATTTGCTAAAGATGTACTATATTTTAAATAACTGCATCTAGATACTACATCAAAATGTAGCTTGCAATTTTTACTTTGATATCATTTCAAACTTCCAAGAAATCTGTTAGATAAACACTTCTGCAGTCAAGTGGGGAAGAATAAAGTTCTAGGGAAGCTACAGGATTTATCCAAAATAACTTGTACTAGAGCAAGGGTCTGATTCTTATAATCCCCGAAATGTACCTATCTATGAATACTCACTCTTTTCCAAACATTTACTATTGTAAAAACCTAGTCATATGATTACATTTACTCTACTCTACCCATTTTAAGACTGATTACAAAGCTACTTAAGCTATATTGGAAGGAAATCATACCAATGACAAAGTAGATTTTTCCTTTGGGGGAAGAACTAGCTGTGCATATAGATTGTAATTATACAAATCAGCCCTACTGTTGTATATGCACAGTGTCTGAACTTGACCCTCGTCAGTATTTAGTCCTTTATTACAGTAGTTAACTATGAAGCAAATTACAAAACAAACACTTTGTACAAATGAGAACAGACACATTTTGTTTCCAGAGGTAGGAGTATTTACCTGCTTACAAATTACCCTCTGAGAAACACCATGTGTCATTATAATTTTGACTGTCTTCAACACGATACTTGTAGCATTTTTATCTCTCAGAAGGATTTTGCACCGAGAAACTGAACATATTGTGTGGTTGAGTCCCTAAGGCTTGGAGTGCCACACAGCTGTGCAAAGATCTTCTCTTCAAGTGACTTGACAAAGTAGAAAGGTTTCTTTTGGCCCTTGTACAAGTCAGGAGGCGAGTCATTTTCAGCTCAATTCCCACCAGCTGAGTTGAGCAATCTGTCTTGGTCCTCTTAAGGAATATTTGAATATCTAACGCTCAGTGGAAATTGGGCAGGGGGACTCTGATACATAGAAAGCAAAATATTCAATCAAATACTGCACTGAAATTTTAGGTGATTCTGATAGAGGAAGAAAGTGACTCTGTTACTTGTAGTGACACCAAAGACCTAATGTGAATCAAACAGGGGATTCTAACGCCTTCTGGAATCTTCTGACAGCATATCAGCAAAGCCAACCATGTGACTAGGCAGAGGTAACATCAGAACTGCCAGTTTCTCAAGCAAGGAAGACGTCCAAGGAGCCATATGCCACGGAAAATATGTCTCTCATAATTTGGCTTCTGAAATTAGTGGTTACTTCCCAGCAAAAAGAAACAGTAAAACGCTTATCATCTCCTACTAAAACTTTTGTGTTAGATACACTAATTCACTGACTGTCTATAGGGTTAAGTTGCTACATATAGATATTTTTAAAACATCTTAAGACAGAAGAAAATGAGAATTCTAAACTTCAGAAGCAGATAATCACACTAAAATACAGCAGACAGTTTTGTGATATGTACTCTGGCCCTAAGCCCTCTCACGTTTTTTCAAGGTCTTATTTACTGAATAGTAAAACCAGGTGCAAGAAAAGGTACTGAAAATTTCTCACAAACAGGAATGACATAAATATGTGTGGGCTCCAGGACCTGTTTGCATGTTAACAGGGACCAAGAAACCTTAAGTCAAAATAATGACACTCCAGGGAATTCCCTTCAGGCGCCAGTGAGCAGGAGGAAGAAGAATATTTCAGGGCACTGGTCCCTGTTTAGCATCTGAGAAAGCATATCACATGAGCGGTGATGACTCCAGCTATGTGCAAGAATGATTTTCAAATTAGAACTATGTTGGTTCAAACAAATTTTTTTTGTCTCAACTGTAGTTAGGCAAAATATGAATGGCATTATATCGTCTTCTTGTATAGATTATAGTCATATATTCTTTCTCAATAAATATAAATTATGTGAACATGTATTCTTGCTCTCCTTTAAAAAAAAAGAAAGAAAATGGAGATTCCAGGGGAGTCTGTATTACTTGCTAGTTTGCAAGAGTTTCAGGAATTAGAATTAATGTTGGAAGCTGACAGACTAGTATGTTCACATACACATGCCTGACACAACACGAGTATTATAATTAAAGATAAACTAGAGTGATAGTCACTGAAAAATGTTGTAAGTATGAGATATAGAGAAAAGCAGATGCAGGGCATAGCAATGAGACTATGGTGAAGTAGCAGATAATTATGAGGCAGACCTGTGGTTCAGGTAGTTGGGAGGTGGGGGCAAAAAGATTATAAATTCAAGGCATGCTTAGCAAACGTACCTAGACCGGATCTCAAAATTTAAAAACAAATAATGGAAAGGGCTGGAGATACAGTCTGGTGTTACAGCACCTGTCTGGCATTTTACAGGCTGAGGTTTAATTCCCAAGGCTGAGGAAAAACCAACAACACAACAAAATGAGATAGAAAGGAAAATAATAAAAAAGGAAATAATAAAGGTATCCCAGATATTTTCCTATTGTTAGGTAGGAAAAAATCTATTCTAATAATATTTAAAGCTGTTTCTTGATTAAATTAAAAAAAAAAGTAGGTGGAAAATTTCTTTTTATTGACCCAAGTACCTTACAGACAGCTCACTGCCAAGTAGCTTCCAGAAGAGGAAGAACACAGACACATGGAGAGTATTTTTTATGCATATTCTAATTTCTGTCTTAGGGCCAAGCCTAGGGAATCTCAAAATAAGTTAACCATGGGTTATAATTTTGTTTGACACTAACTATTAATAGAATCTGTATAACAAAATTGGGGGCCAAGTAGTAGATGTAGAATTCAAAGTAGCAAAACAACAAAATCATTGATAAATATAAGGTAGGAATATATTGTTAAGCAGGATAAATGGAAAGTCAGAGCTCCTTAGAAGGCTTCATTCTCTACTTTCTGAGATCTTACTTCCAACATGGTCTACCCTTCACAATTTAAACATGATTAGAATTGGTAGTGTTTTAAATGTGAATAAATGTCAGTGAAGCTCTGGATAAAGTGACAGAAGTGTTGGTTTAGTTTCTCCAAAGAGCACAAGAATTGTGACAAGATGCTTCAACAGAACTAGGAAAATTGTATGCAGACAGACAATAAGATCCATCAGGGCACTTTGCACGCTAAGATGGGCGTCTCCAGTGTGCCTCTGCACAAACCTGAGATTCAGAGTAACCTTTAGGCCTCTGCTAAATGATGTTCTAGTTGGGTAACACAATTATTGCCAATGGTGGTCTTCTGTTGCTCATGCTGGACTCTTAAGGGAATAATAAGATTGGTTTGAGACATATGAATCAAAGGATTTCTGAAGGCTAATGAAACCGAAGGTAGCTGAGAAGGGAGATGGTAGTTCTGGCACCAGCTGCTTGTTTCAAGTCCAGAAGTGTCTGTCTCCTGTCTCTGCACTTATTACAATTGAATTTGGCAAAGCAGCAGCACTTAATGCTGGCTTGTTTTTTTTTTTTTTTTTCTGGTGGAAAGATGTCCCTTTAACAAATAATGAGTGAGGGTCTTGGGGTCATAGAAAACTCATACTTTGAACATATAACTTCCTTTATACATTCCAGCCTTGGATCTGTTGCTTCTCACTCTTATCCAGTCTTGCTACAAAGTCCTGAACAAATCTGAGTACATACAGTTGTCCAAAGCAACGCCATTAAGAGTAATACCTAAACAAGATTTTCTATATAAACACAAGTTTAAAAACAAAACAAAACAAAAAAGCAGCAATAAACCCCCCCAATATCCAGTCTGAAGTCTGTAGGATTCTGAGGACAGATGAAAAGAAGCATAGACAAAGGAAGAACCTATGATCACAGTCAAAACAAAGCCAAATAGACTCACAAAGGTGGAAGCATTAAACATTATGAGGTGCCCGCACTGTCTGTGTGATATACAAAGTCCTCATAAAGCATGGGAAATGATCACTTCCCTTCCCCACTGCCAAAAGAGTGCCAAGCTGATTTAGTTCCCTATAACCCATTCAGCTTGATTAGTTTCTGATAAATGTTCCAGGATACTCTGTAGGTTGCTTATTACAACAGATGAATCTTAAAATATCAGTCTCGAAATCTAACATCTCTGCTGCAATTAGCTATCAGTCAAAGGTATTGATTGAGCTTCTCTTGAGTAGAGTACAGCTTTGTTTCACAGTGTCATGGAGCAGAGATATAGAGGTTGTCTGAGTTCTGACTGACATTAGATATAATCTCTATCATTTCAGGTCCTAACCTATACATCATAGACATCACCTGTGCAATCCACCGTCTATATTCTGCCTTCAACAAATTACTGTCTAGGGGAAATGGAGGCTTCTTGTGAAAGTCAATGAGCCAGTTTTGAGATCCATCCCTTTTCTGATTGATGGAAACTAATAGAAATATCTATTCTAACTACGTGTGAAATTTGAGCTTTATTGAATTTACAAATAGCTAATGATTTGTGATTCAAGGAATGTAATGATTCTTGAAAATTAGCTGCATCTTTTATATAATGATTTCTAAATTCTCCCTATACAACTACTAAGAGTCTGCTTAAATCCTTTTACAAAACTACAAGCATGAATTTGGCTGCTTTCTATGTTCCTATAGAGCATGTTTGAAGCATTATTTTTACCAACCACCTTTTATACATTACCCAATTGATAACAGTTCCTCATTTTGCAGGTTAGGTTTCATTTTGGTTTCATTAGCTGTGTCATATGACCCACTAACTGACTGTTCTATCAGTATAAGAAAACACCAGGGCTGAAATAAATGAACTGTGACATCTCAGGCCCACCACAAAAGAATATCTCACCTAGTAGAGATAGCAGGGGAGAGGAGGGGAGGGGAGGGGAGGGGAGGGGAGGGGAGGGGAGGGGAGGGGAGGGGAGGAGGATTCTCTATTGCGTGAGATACCATGTGTGACGTTGGCTTTTGTCTCCTTAGAGGGATTGCAGAAAAACTTGAAAGTAAATATTTGAACTTATATAACAGGAACAGGGAAAGAGTACCTGTGAATGTGTGCTGAATGTTTCAAAGCATGTTTGGAAGCATCACATGACCAACATGATGTCATTGTAAGGAGTGTTTATAAGAAACAGAAAGCTATCAAATCACTCCTAGCTGTGCAGCCATTGTACAAACAAACAAACAAACAAAAACCCAAACAAAAAACAAAAACAACAAAATCAACAAAATATATTGAGGCTATCATTATCTATAAAACATCTATCTCATGCCAGCTTATTAAAAACTAAAAACAAAAAACCCAATAATACTCAGAATAATTATTGAAGATAGCTAATACTAAATTTATTTTAGCATAGAAGTACCTGATCTCTGAGTGCTTTGTAACTTGGCCAAACTTCTATTTCTATTATCCCACAGACTTTGAACTCATCTTTTTCTGAAGGCAAAGCATGCATATCCAGTTTTAAAATAATTCAAAAGTTCTGGTGGATAGAATTTCCAACAGTGAATATAGAAATGATGAAGAAGCAAAATATTATTTGCAGGTTTGATTCCTGTTTCTCTACCTAAAATATTCAATATAAATATGACTCAGGCAGATTTAATAGCTTCTCCATATACAGGTAGGAAATTTGCTATCTTATTTTTCTCACTAGAGCATAAATGAAAATATTTTGGACTGTAGCTCCTTTCTAGAAAATTCTTTTAAGCATGAAAACTAGAACACCAAGGACTGAAAATGCCTTACACATATAATCTTTATCTAGCTTTATATAGAGAAATGAAAGATGGGAGGCAACATAAATATTTAGCAATACCAAATGCATAAACATCCTCTTCCTATAATTTCACATAACTGGAAAAATTGAAGTTCATAGTTATGTAAAATAATATCTATGCAGAAAATGCTTATGTTGCTATGACAACATTTTTTAAAAAGAATACTGAATTCTTTACACAATATTAATAGAACTCTATGTACCCTAAACCAAAAGCCAAACATGATGCATAGAAAATTAGGCACAAACCAAATATTAATTTTTGCTATTTTTATGTGATGAGAAAATAGTTGCTTTTGTCCTTATTACTCTAATTGAGTGCTTTTTCCTCATAATTTCTTGCATGGCTGAGCTTTATAATGGAAACTATCTGACCTTTTATTTCAATGAGTAGGGCAGTGAATTATATTTGTAAAAGTAAGTGTGATTAATGCAATTATCATCTGCAATCAGCACTCTAAGTATAACATCTTCATGACCTATGTAATAACTACACAATCATAAATGTCTATAACATGCTAAGTGGCTCCTCAACCCCCAGAAAAGCATACAACCAGACCTTGTTGTATTTGCTGAGAGAGAAGCTAAATTTTCTGAATTGTTTAACTGCAATAGTAAAACTCCAAGACCACTGTTGTCATCATTACCCTTGATCTTGTCATCATCTTAGATTAGACAAGTCACATGCGTACAGAAAAATCAGGCATCTGTCAGTCTACCCATTCACTGTTCCAGACCAGCCCCTTAGCAAACTTAAGGTTTTTTGGCATGCTTTTATATTTGGTAAAATACTCCAGGTAAATTATGCTTTGAGAATTTTCTCTTTTTTTTCCTTTTTTTTTTTTTTTTTTTTGCATGCTTGGCCATTTTCTTCCAAAGGTTCAAGTGTATAGGTTCTATATGCTGTATAGAAAAATGGTGGCCTAAGGAAAAGACCCCAACAGCCATTATCCACTGAGGAGTCCTTTTTGTTATGCCATTATATATTAATATGACTTTGTTTAATGAGTGACTATTACCTTCATCCTTGAGAAAGTCCAATTACAAGATGCTACTTTCAATATAAAGTTATCTGCCTCACTTACCTAATATTTTATGTTTATTTCTATTAAGTCTTTAAACATAAGCCTTTTTCTTTTCTTTTTGTTTTGTTTTGTTTTGTTTTTGCTTTTGTTTTTTGTTTTTTGTTGGTTTTTTTTTTTTTTTTGTTTTTTTTTTTTTTGGTGGTTTTTTTTTTTTTTTTTTTTTTGAGACAGGGTTTCTCTGTATAGCCCTGGCTGTCCTGAAACTCACTTTGTAAACCAGGCTGGCCTCGAACTCAAAAATCCACCTGCCTCTGCCTACCGAGTGCTGGGATTAAAGGTGTGTGCCACCATGCCTGGCTAACCTTTTCTTCACATCTTGTTTTACTCATTTTTTTTCTTAATGACTGAGAACACTAACAGAAGATACAGCCAGATTTTGTTTAATGATTAAACTGGACTATTGAACATTTCAGAAACACCATCATGATCATCTTTTCTATCAAAGAAACATACCTACAACTCATCTTCCCACTGAAATTTCACACTTACTTAAATTTGTTTGCTTATGAATTTGGACTCTGCCACACTCAGCACAGATGGTAAAATTGCCATGTGACTAAAATCTAGGCTACCAAAGATAGCTTCTACCTAAACTATTAGTGAGTCATACATAAATTGTGTTTAAAAATTGTGTTTATGTATATATATATATATATATATATATATATATATCCCATTCTTAAATGCAACTCCCATTTCTCTCTCTCTCTCTCTCTCTCTCTCTCTCTCTCTCTCTCTCTCTCTCTCTCTCTCTCTCTCTCTCACACACACACACACACACATATATATGTATATATATGTATATATATGTATATATATGTATATATAATCTCCAAGTCCTATGGTTATGTTTGTCAATATTGTACTCTTAAAAAGTATTATTGTGACTAAAACCACATGACCAACTACCCTATCATGGTTGTCCTTATTGTTATAGAAATTCCCCAGGACTTTTAAGTTTTACATGTCTAACTTCCTGACATATTCCCACCCTTTTCTTAACAGATCTTGTCAAAAATAACTAGTTCATTGTACACAGAGAGTGCATAGCTCTAGCCTCATAGGGATTACACATGCAAGATACGTAAACCACATCCCCGTGGAACATAAACCAACTTCAGTTTCTAATGGGAGGGGAGGGTTTAAGACTCCAAACCGAGTTGAACTGATCCTTTTATTCTTTAATGTGCTAAGGATCCTTAAAACTCTAGTCTACATTTCTCTTCAAGGAAAGGGACCTGGGCTAAGAACAGCTACAAAGACCCTCACATTAGACTTAACCCACATCAATGAATAAAAGGAAAACCTCGACAGAAAAAAGAGAAATGTCTATAATCAAAACAATCTCATATATATTGTGGAAATGGTAAAAATATAGGGGCTACAACTGAAGGATTTTCTGGGCTCATTTACCATAGGTTTTGGTGAACTACCATTGAAATTACTCCATCTAGACAAACAAGAAAGGAGTTCTGCAATATAAGATATAGAGTGGGTGGGGCCAGAAGTTCATACTGCTCTGAGCAGATGTAGAACTCTGCTGGCAGTCAGAGAGGCAGCCAGGGAGCTGTACTTGCTAACAGGATCTCTAACTCACTTAGCACTCACTGTCTCCAGACCTGGCCTTTTGTTTGTTTCCCTTAACGCTGTGCCTGATTTGGTTAGAAGAGCAGCCCTAGACAGATCCTTCCCATTTAAAATCTCTTCCTGAGCCTTTTATATTTCCTTATTTGTAATGAGTATCATTAGTTTGGCCCTGGCATCTTGGATAGACTCTGTCAGTTATCATAGTTTTCCTCATATATAAACATTTAAATCCTATGATAGATTTAAATAAGCCACTTGGACTGGATTTTCTACCATTTAAATACATTGAAAACTAACACGACAAGTTTGCATTTTTAAAAAAAGCATGATGAATCAGTTTGTTAAATAAAAGAAGCCTGTAATAAAACATAAGAGGAGTGAGCGTTAGGATAAGGACTGGGCTTTGAGTTATTGGGGTCAGATCAGGGCCTTGGCTCTTATAACCTAAGCAGGTTAAACATTTTAACTTCATTTGTCTTTTGTTCTTTACTACTGGAATAAGTCAAATTACATCTATGTTCCCTTTACTGTCAAGATTTACTAAATTATGATTAAAAACACTGCCTGAATCAAGGCACCCAGCCTCTACATACATATTAACACAAAAGGCCCATTATACCTAGCAGTCACAATTCTAGCTATGAATGAGATTTCTGATCTCATGTCATAGGAAGTTGTGGCCGTTGAATACATACAATTGGAAAACCAAATCAAATAAGAAAACATGATTAGCAGTGAGAATAGAATAGTGCTCATGACTCTCAGAGACATTAAGATAGGGATTATCAACTCATTGGTGACAGCACAAAAATGAGGTGAAAGGAGAGAAAATTCATAGACAGTTCCCAGTGGACTGAAAGGCAGTGGTTGATGCTATAGTCTTCTACTGTGCATACATGAACCCATTATGTTGAAGGTGGAAGAATTTTTTCTCCCTAATAGTTACAGTAAAGATTCAGTAAGATAATATACATTCTGCTGCCGATACATCTGGGCGAGGGAGGGATGTGTTTGATTTTTTTTTTTAACAGTTAGATGAAATTAGAATAGCTATTTTGGTCCCAAGCCATGGGAAACGTTGAGTTGAAGTTGTTAGAAATAAGGACAAATGTTGTTCTGATTTCTTCTTTTTCCACTTCGTTCTTCCTATTTCTAGGCAGACCAGGAAATCATCTGAAGCAGAACTTGTGATCAGAGTTCAAGTCACCAACATGTTTATGGTATATGGTACATGTTGAACATACTAATAGGGCTTAGTTTTTAAAGAAGACATAACAGTTTCAGTAATATCCAACCATGAATAAGTTTAGGAGATTTAGAGAAGACTATGTATATAATATAGTGGAGATGTTTGTGACTTGCTGTGAAAATGATTCGTCCTGCAGATTGAATGATGTCGATTGTCTTGAGAGGCACTACAGGGTTTCTTAGGGTTCTATTTCTGTGAAGAAACACAATGACCAAAACAACTCTTATAAAGGACAGGAATTAAATAGGGCTGGTTTATAGTTTCTGAGGTTTAGTCCACTATCAGGGTGGGAAGCATGGTAGTATGCAGACACACATGGCGCTGGGAGAAGGATTCAAGAGTTCTACATCTGGACCAGCAAGCAGCAAGGACACAGAAAGACTCCAGGCCTAACTCCAGCATTTGAAACTTCCAAAGCCATCCTTAGTGACATACTTTCTCCAACAAGGCTACACCTCCTAAGAGTGCCGCTCTCTATGAGCCAATGGGGCCCAATTTTAATCAAACTACCACATTCCACTTCCTGGCACCTATAGGCTTATAACCATATCAGAATGAAAAAAAAAAAACAAGAAAGAAAGAAAGAAAGAATGAATAAATTATTTCAGTCCAACTTCAAAATTCTCCATAGTATATTAGTCTCAATCCTGTTTAAATGTCCAAAGTCTCTATTGAGACTAATGGCAATCTCTTAATTGTAATAGCCTATAAAACCAAAATCAAACAGCAAATCACACACTTCCAACATATACATTTGTATTTTTTTCTCTTTCTGCTTGCTCCTTTTCACTATAGATATGCAAAAGACTGGCCACTCATACTCACATAGAACAATCGATAGTATACAGTTTTGAAAGTTCTTCTGCCAAAGTTGCCAATCCATAATTCAATTTATCTTCAGGCAGATTTCTTTCTGGACAAGGGCAGAAAGCAACCCCATTCTTTGCCAAAATATCACAAGAGTTGTCTCTAGGCCATCTACTAATATTTTTCTCCTCTGAAATCTCTTAAACTGTGTTATCATAGTAAAAATAACCCTCAGTGCCTCTTTTTCCTACTATTCTACTAGGGTGGCTCATTAGTAAGCCCCAATTGAAGCATTCAGCTGCTTTCCTAATTTAAATGCTCAAACTCTACATTTCTCCAAACAAACACTTAGTCGGACCCACCACAGTAATACCCCAGTCCCTAGTACCAACTTCTGTCTTAGTATAGGATTTTATTGTTATGAAGAGACATCATGATCATGGCATTTTCTCTTATATAGACAAACATTTAATTGGGGCTGGCTTATCCTTCAGAGGTTTAGTCCATCTTAGTTACAGCCTTAAGCATGACATCATGCAGGTAGACATGGTGCTGGAGAAAGGGCCAAGAGTTCTAGGATTAACAATCAGGAGAGAGGGGAAGGGGAAGGGGGAGGGGGAGGGAGGGAGGAGAGGGAGGGGGAGGGAGGGAGGAGAGGGAGGGAGAGGGAGGGAGGAGGGGAGGGAGAGGGGGAGGGAGGGGGGGAGGGGGAGGGGAGGGAGGGGGAGGGGACAGAGACAGAGACAGAGACAGAGACAGAGACAGAGACAGAGACAGAGACAGAGACTCTGCCTGGCTTGTACATTTGAAAGCTCAAAGCCCAATCCCAGTGATACACTTCCTCCAAAAGATCAAACCTCCCAAAAGTGTTACAACCTGTGAGCGTAAGGGAACCATTTTCATTCAAACCACCACACCTTATAGAATCAACAGGACTAGGTAATGAAGTATGTGTGAGTGAAGGGAGCTAGAACTGAAGGGCTACTGTGATGTTTCTCGCTTGTTTTGCGTGAAAGGCAGTTCTGTTCTGAGGGAGAATAGACGTGTGTGCACCTGAAGTCTGAGATAGCTGGGAGCCATGCAAATGTAAAACAGATGATTAGACATGGGAATCTCAGAGTCGGAACCAACCTGAGCACTCTAGAATTCTAACCTTCAGATCATAAATTATAAATAGCATCATAGAAAAATCATGCCATCCTCTAGATGAAAAGATGCTGAAGGAGTCGTGAACCCAGGCATGGAGCACAGAGCTAAAACCAATGGCCTAGTAACAGAAAGAATCAGGAAGGCAAGAACAGATTACAAAGATTCAAGAGCAAAGTCTGGAGAGAATTTAACATGAAAGCCAAGAAAAAAAGTCTTTCTAGCAAGAAGTGATCGGCAGTATTAAATGCAACCGATTCACGGAAAGAATGAGTCCTTAGAGGAAAGCAGTTTCAATATTTATATCATTTCATATTACACTGTTATAAATAATTTGCAAACTCAATATAACCAAGCAGAACAAACTAAGAAACAAACATCCACAGTCCCATGGCTCTATAGATAACCCCAGACAAGCCCAGGAGCACTTCTTGGCATACACATCCCGGATATTTTGGATATCACACTCATAAGCAATATGGCTCTTCTAATTTTTTCCTTTAAAAATGATGTTACTATAGTTTTATTTGTTGTAAAATTAAGTCACTTATTGGAAGCTCTTTACAGTCTGTTTTAGATATGAGCAATAATGAGATACTATTGACAATAAAAAAGTTTAATTTTTGTCAATGCTAATAAAAAACAACCAACAACCTATAGTTGCTTGAGAAGGAACCTCAGTTGAAGAAACGCATCCATTTGATTGGTTTGTGGGCATGAGAGTGTGACATTCTCTTGATTAATTTTTAGTATGGAAGAGCTAATCCCACCGAGAGCATTACCACCCCTGGGAAGGTAGTCCTGGATGGTATAGGAGATAGAGCTAGGGAAGTCATAGAGAGCAACCTAGTAAGCAGCATTCTTTTGTGCTTTCCCCTTTAGTTCCTTATTCCAGGTTCCTGCTTTGAGTCCCCCCCCCCACCCCCCCCCCGGCTTCCCTCATTGGTTAGCTGAAGCCTGAAAAATAAAATAAACTCGTTCATCTCCAGGTTGCTTTTGTCTTAGAATTTTATTTTAGGCATTTGGACCTTAGTCTTAGAAGAGAGGCACTGGAGGGTTTTAAGCACAAGGAAGACATGGATTCTATGTGATCTTCTTTTCAGAGAGAATGCCATTTTATAATGTTTAATGCAGTAAAAGGTTAGATAAACCAGCAAGCATGAACTTCACATCTTCTGGTGGCCAGCTACAAGTTGTATACTCCAGATCTTTCATGTATTCCAAGTACACTTGGCCATACTCTAGCAACGTAAGAAATTGGGTTGCCTTGTCCCTATATGAGGGCTTTTGCCTTATCTTACTATATCTTGTGTCATCTTGTTTGAATCTTGTCTCTTGGGGGCCTGCTATTTTCTGAAGAGGAAATGGAGACTGAGTGTATCTAAGGGACAGAGGAGATAGGAGGTAACTTGGAAGAGGGGAGGAAGGGAAAATGTGGTCAGGATGTACTGCATGCGAGAAGACTTTATTTTCAATTAAAAACAGAAAGAAAGAAAATATCAACTACAGAGACCTTACCCTTACCTTTAAATGTTAGGCAAATACATTTCAGTAATGAAAATTTACTATTTAAAAATAGTTCTGATTAATGTATATGCACATACATGTGAGTGTATATGTGTGTGTGTGTACATCTATATGTGTGCATGTATGTGAATTTTTACTGCTTAATAACTGTAAACAGTAATAATTTTCTTTTGCTGGTGTCAAGTTTGAACCTAAAATGTTGAAATGGTGGGTATAGGTTACATTCCTAATCGAAAAAAAAACCCACTATGTTATTTTGTTTAATTTTTTTCTCCTCAAACATGCATAATTTCTTTATTAAAACATAAGGAATTCTACATCAATAATATGGCTTCTGGTATCGGTTCCCAGACCCATGCAATACTTGGAAGTCTTTCCATTTTCCATGACACAAGGTGTCTAATGGAATAAATGCTTTTGAGTCATGAACACTATTTTACTTTCCAACACTAATATTTAACTATACCCCAACCCTCTTCAAGAACATCTTTCAGAGAATATTCAATAGACTTAATAGACATTTAGTTGATTTTTGTCTTGCTTTTCTCAAAGTAGGGAATGGCCAAGAAAATCAAAATAAGCAAAAGATGTGAAAAAATGCAAATAATAGAGCTGAAAAGCTTGCAGAGCATGGGCGATAGGATTTGTCCATGATCTGTTGCAGCATGTGCATATTGAAGACATAGACCATGTTTCCCTATTTGGCAAATTAGGACAATTTCCTTTCTTAGTTAACTATAAACACATAGTCAGATTTTATGAGTTTCCTTTTATTTTTTGCAGCTGAAATTTTTAGAGCTAAGGACTCTGCTATTCGACTTCCTAGAGACCAAAGCCAGTTAGTCATCATTTGCTTAAATCCAGTCTCACAAGGAGAATATTAAATTAGGGATAATAAATATGACCCCACAGATAGGAAGCTTCAACCACAGAGCAGAATAAAAAGGGAGAGAAGTTATGCTTACTGAGAAGCTAAAACGCTAGAAGGACCTTGATTTTAAGACTGAGCTCTGCCATCCCTGTCTTATCTGGAAAACCCCTAGGTAAGAAATCAATATATTCTCTTCATTTCTCCTATATCTTTGTTCTACATTTCAGCTACAATCCCAGTGGAAGCCAGTACTTTCTCAGTCTAATATACATAAGGACAAAAGAGTGTTGGTACTGGTGGGCAGTATCAGTAAGAAGGCTTATCACGTGTGTAGTAATGAACTCCAGGAAGCATAATTCCCAAATAAGCACGGGTGTCTGGCAGAAGGATCTATGAAGGCCCCCTCTGTCTAGTTGAGATTGTCCATAGGAGTTCCCAGAGCTAGTCTCCTGAACTTGAACCTTGTATGGCATCCTTTGGTGCAATGTACTTGGGTACAATATTACTACTTTACCTCTCTGTTCTTAACTTCTTCCTCTCTGAAGCTGAAATGGCTGTTAACAGTAACTACTACTTGGGATGACATAAGACTTACCATTTAAGATGTGAAGAACTTGTCTTAGACACAGGTGCTCGTTAATTGGCAGCCCTTTGTATCTGCCTCTTCTAAGTCTTCTAAAAGAGAAGGAAGATGCATACCTCCTACTTTAATATCAATTTAAGGATATTAAATACCATTTTATATTTAATATCATTTTATGGATCATTATTATTACTAAGAAAATACAACAAAGATATAATTGCAAATATTCACAGTTCTCCTAAATTCACAGATTTTACTGAGTTTTATTGTTTTGAAGATAATAGTATATATAGAAGAGATGTTATACAATGATATTACCTGTTAAATATAAAATGATATAAACAAATACACATATAGGTTTATGAGTGTGCCTTAGGCTTAGTATAATTATTTATTTAGAAATGTCTTTTAAAATTTATTTTGTATTATGTGTGTGTGTGTGTGTGTGTGTGTGTGTGTGTGTGTGTGTGTGTGAACACTTGTATGTTTGTCTGTGCACCATGTGCATATCCAGTGCTTGTATGGACCAGAAGAGGGCATTTGATTCCCTATAAATGGAGAAAAAGAACCACAGAAGCAAACTTGCCTTCATGAACCTTCTAGCCTGACATATTCTCTACACATTCTTTTGAAATAAAATCAAGTCAAATCTCATAAAAGTATGAGCATGCTATAACTAATAAAACTGCCAACTACCCCAAAGGGGGGGGGGGGGAAGAACCACCGCATGGATAGACACCACATGAAACACGTATTGACACAAAGATTCATATATCCATGCACACACAAGAATCCCCTTAAAACGCAAAACCAGAAGCCATAATATATATGCAAAGGAGTGGTAAGGTTAAAAAAAGAAAAAGGAAAAAAAGCCCTTAATCAACATTATGAGACAATAAGACAAAGATGTGACTAAGTTTGTTTTGTGTGTGGCAACCTACGGCTGGTTCTAGGACCTTCATGAAGAGTATTTATGACTATTTTTTCTTTAAAGAAATTTTTACTCACACCAAGATCATGAATATAGTATCCTTTTAATTTTTAAAGAACTTTTTAAGAGTATATGTGTATATATATATATGTACACATATACTCTTAAAATTATACATACATATATATGTATGTATATATTTTAAGAGTATGTATAATTATATATGTATATACATATATACACATATATGTATATATATATATGTATATACACATACATATATGTAAGTTAGTCAGATATAAATGTTATATATGACTTTAAAGTTCATTATTTTCCAGTAGATATCTTGTCATTCCAGATAATTTGTTTAAAAAAATCACATTTCCTCATGAAATTTCTGTGTCTTTTAAGTCAAAATCCATTGACTGTTTTAGTGTCTATTTCTAGACTGCATTCCATTCAACTGATCTATTTATTGACCTTTATACTGACCTACAGCATGGTAATTGCTTTTATAACTTGGTGAAAATTGTGCTTTCAAGACTATTTGATAAACTTTGTATTTAATATTGTGTGTGCAATATATATTTATATTTAATATATTTTAATATATTTATAGTATTTATAAAACCTTAAATTTAATATATTTATAATATAATATATGTATATAATATAATTTATATATTTTTATATATGTATATAATTGGTTGGGTTGTGACTATAAGAGAAAAAGGAAGAGAGAAGCAAAAGAAGGAAGAGAGGGAGGGTAGAAAAGTGGAAGAAATGAAAAGGAGACAAAAGAAAGCGAGGAAGGTGGAAAGAGGGTATTTTGCAATTTTACTTAAAGTTGATCACTTTTAGTGAAATTAATACATTAATAATATTACCGTTAGTAATATTTCTCTATATAAAAAATCCCTCAATAGTGTATTTTTTTGGTATTTTTTTACTAGATATTTTCTTTATTTACATTTCAAATGTTATCCCCTTTCCTGGCTTCTCCTCTGAAAACCCCTCCCTCTCCCCCTGCTCATTAACCCACCCATTCCTGCTTCCTGGCAAGAAGACTAAAGTGTGGATACTTAGATCCTTTTTAGGAGGGGAAACAAAATACCCATGGAAGGAGTTACAGAGATAAAATGTGGAACAGAGACTGAAGGAGTAACCATCCAGATACTGCTCCACCTGGGGATCCATCCCATATACAGTCATTAAACCCAGAAACTATTGTGGATGCCAATAAGTGTTTGCTGACAGGAGCCTGATATAGCTGTCCCCAGAGAGACTCTACCAGTACCTGACAAATACAGAAGTGGATGCTCACAGTCATCCATTGGGCAGAACACAGGGTCCCCAATGAAGGAACTAGAGAAAGTACCCAAGGACCTGAAGGGGTTTGCAGCCCCATAGGAGAAACAACAATATGCACTAACCAGTACCCCCAGAGCTCCCAGCAACTAAACCACCAACCAAAGAATACACATGGTGGGACTCATAGCTCCAGGTACATATGTAGCAGAGGATGCCCTAGTCGGTCATCAATGGGAGGAAAGGCCTTTGGTCCTGTGAAGGCTCAACTGTGATTTTTTTTTTCAGTGTAGCAACTTCATACATTTTCTTAAATATATTTGTTATTGAATATATTTCTCCATGAAATTATGAATGACAGTAGTTTCAAAACTGTGTTAACCTACCATTGGTAATTTAGAAAATTTCAGTACTTTGGATGCTGTCCTTTTGAACAAAAACTGGAGAATTCGCTGAAGAGATTCATCATTTTTCTTCTTCCTTCATGTCATTTAGGGTGTGTGTCTGTGGATAGTTTAGATGTACTGTTAATAAAACAATAGATTATGTACAGAATATATAGATTTCCCCTTCCCAACCTTCCCAATTCTTTACTTGCCTTGGTGCATCCTTTCACAGCTCTGGTGCGATGTTACCATAGCTGGGAGCTCAAGGCTCCTTACCATCTTTAAAATCCATTTGCTCAACGTTACTTAGGCTAAGCTGATGCCTGTTTCATTAAACAGCTATATAGTATTAGCATCTTTCCCTGCACTACTAATAAATTTAATCTTGGCATATTAATTCTTCATGATCTCAGGAAAAAAGAACCAATTTATACAATCAAATTAAAGTTTTAACATATCCGGGTTAGAAGTCATTTGAACTCTTCTCCAGTCCTTATCTTTCAACCTAATGTGATAAGGAGTACCGCATATTTTTTTCTTTTTTTTGTTTAATTTTTTATTAGGTATTTTCCTCGTTTACATTTCCAATGCTATCCCAAAAGTCCCCCATACCCATCCCCCCACTCCCCTACCCACCCACTCCCCCTTTTAGGCCCTGGCGTTCCCCTGTACTGGGGCATATAAAGTTTGCATGTCCAATGGGCCTCTCTTTGCAGTGATGGCCCACTAGGCCATCTTTTGATACATATGCAGCTAGAGTCAAGAGCTCCGGGGTACTGGTTAGTTCATAATGTTGTTCCACCTATAGGGTTGCAGATCCCTTTAGCTCCTTGGGTGCTTTCTCTAGTTCCTCCATTGGGGGCCCTGTGATCCATCCAATAGCTGACTGTGAGCATCCACTTCTGTGTTTGCTAGGCCCCGGCATAGTCTCACAAGTGACAGCTATATCTGGGTCCTTTCAGCAAAATTTTTTTTCTTAACTTTTTGGTTTAAAAATCATTTAAAGTAACAAAATGTGGTGTAAGATAATTTTTGAGCATAAAGTATTTTTAAAATTTTGAGATAGGAAGAAATATTTTATTATGAGATGTAGAAACATGTCCAATATTACATATTTAAACATGAAGTATTTAGTCTTTTCAGAAGAATGATAGCTTTACTTCTATTTTAGAACCATTATGCTTTAATACTTAGAGATATTGCTGTGCATGTCTGAAGGGCCACCTTTAGCATTGTGAACTAATCTTGGCAGATCGGCACACCGTGAGAAGCTGAAGCCACACCCACTCAATCATTGTATTTCAGTAGATTTCATTTTTCTTCTTCTGACTGCCATTTTACTCTCTGGTTGCATTAGTAAAAAGCTTGGTTAAAAGAGTCTCATTGTGAAGAGGAACGAGGAGAAAGCTTTGCTACAAGGCTAATTCACTATTCTGAAGGGGCTGATCTCCATCTCTCTTACAATGAAAGCTAATAGCTCTATGGGCCCAATGCACTCAGCTCATCCAGGAAGGAGCTGAAAAGTGGAAACTGCAATTCAATCAAAGCTCGTGTATAAAAGCTATTACTAAATATAAAATACACCTGTACCTACTTGATGTAAAATGTAACTTTTAAAAAAATTAACCAACTGGCATAAGTGCTATTACTAAATATAAAACATATCCACTCTTAAATGACTATGTTTTCCAATACTTCATATACATCTGACACTGATTATTTCTTATGGTGATATTCCAGAATATGAATTGGGTTACAATAAGAAAAATTTGATCTTTACTAGCTTTTAAATAAATAAGTACATACATACATACATACATACATACATACATACATTCATACATTCATACATAAGTAAATAAAATAAATCTTGAATCTGGAAATCATCCATTGAGCCCTAATATTTCTTATAGGATTATGAATACTTAAACACTGCCATCTTAGAATAACCTAATTGCTGCTATGCAATATTTAGTATTCTAGCATTCTAATATAAAGAGACAAGCTTTCCCATGAAAGATATCTTTGCCCAACATTCACAAGGGTAAGAATGATTTCCTAAACATGAGTCGTGTGTTTCCTCAAGACATGGCCATGCTATGTACATCAAGTTATGCAAACAGATAGAAATTCATGAGCAGAGAAAGCAAGTGAGAGAAATTAGGCACATAAAATTCAGAAACAAAGTTCTTGGATAGTTAAGGACAGAAGGGTTTTGCAAGTTTAATTGTGTCACTTGGGGATGGTTTTCCCTCAGTGTTAGAAATAAATGATTATTACAAAACTTTAGTCTTCTAAGATATCACCTCTTCCCAAAATAATATACTATGTCTTCGGGCGATTAATTTTTGTAAACACAGAGATATCACAATGTTAAATTCTTAACAATTACATAAAGAAAAATCAGTTTTAAGGAGTGGTTTTTAGTTATGGAATGCCTTTAATATGGAAATCATATTCTACTCGATCTATCATTTCAACCACAGAAATACCATCTCACAATTTTATTTCAGATTTTGTTCTATATCTAGGGGCAAAATTTTAATTTGTAACAGTAGTGAGCTGTCCTCATGATGAGTTAAATGTGACAATATTTATGCAGAAATATGTGGGAGTTTATGTAAAGCACGTGTGTTCTGTCACTTGACAACTTACACAGTGATGTTTGAGATCTCTCTAGCATTTGAGTATTGTCACATACATTGAATTTTAATGACCTACTTATGTTGAAAAGATATGATAATTTTTTTTCCAAGCTAGAAGAAGGTGGGCTACTTTGAGTTAATTCTTCTTGATGTAGTAGGAATAGTAAGGTCAAAGAATTGTATGTCATATTGGGCACACACTTGGAAATCTTTCTAAGGATTTCAGTTTGCTCATTAGAAAAGGATAAAGGTGAATTACAAGAAATGCTACCTACATCTTTCAAACTCTAATGCTCTGATTGTGTGATCTTAACAAAGAATAGGCACAATAAGACATGCACAAATATCTTCATCCTCTACAAAGGTTTTTTGGTTTGGTTAATTCATCTGAAGATAGTTATAACATATGAGAGATCTGGAAGCATCAAAACAATTGATGATGTTTATTATTGAAGGTTAAAATGGATTGCTCATTCCCTGAAATTTAAAAGATAAACTGTGGCATTAATGTTATGTGGAATTTTCTTTTATCTGAAAAGTGATAATAATACCAGGATAGTTTGCTTTAAGGCACACACACACACACACACACACACACACACACACGCGCGCGCGCGCGCGCGTGTGTGTGTGTGTGTGTGTGTGTGTGTGTGTGTGTACTAAAAGCAGCCCAAAACACTTCACAGCTTCTAGTATTAATTGAACAACAATATGCATCAGGAATTAGTCTAAATGTGCTAATATATGAACTTATTCAGTTCTTCTAGTGGTTCTTTAAGGCAGGTATTTTTATTATTATAAACCTCTTGTAGATTACATACGAGCAATCACAAGACCCACTGTAAATACTAGAATTTGTTGAAGCTAAGAATTTAATCTACAAATTCTGACTCTATAACTCACGATTAATATGTTACAATTTTAAAAATAAATGTTGGTTTGAGTTGCATCAGTTTCAAGTCATTGTTTTAACTTTTCATGAAGAGATAGGATGACATGGGAAATCTTACTTTTCTTGGACAGCTAAACCCTCTGTCTTAAGGGGCTGTCCAGACCAAAGTCTTAGGATGATTTTATTTTCATCTTATTTCTATACTTATTTATCTATGTATATGGGTCAACTATTTATTCCCTACCATGAGTCAATTTACTTAACAACTATATTAAAATACCATAAAATAAGTGAATTAAACAATAGACAATTATTTTCTCATAATTCTGGAAGTAGGGAATCTTAAGATCACAGTGGCAGCATGCTTAAGTTTTAGAGTGATTGTTTTTTTCTTTATTTTTCTTGACTTAAAGACTCTGCCTTTTGACCATGTCCTTATGAGGCAAGTGAGAAATAATCCTGGTATCTACTCACCTTAAGACAGCACTAACTCCATCCTTCATCATGACTTATACATTTCCAAGATTTAACTTAAAACTTATAACTTCCTAAAGGCATTACCTACTAATGCCATGACCCTGAGACATAGGATGTCACCCTGTGAACTTGAAACTAGCTTAAATATTCAACCCATAAATCCCAGATGAGTGTATGCTTTGGAGATACAGAAGAGAGCAAAGCAGAAAAGGCCTTCTCAGTATATTTACTTATAGTTACATGGGAAAGTGAATAAAATAGATTGTTGTTGGTGATAAGTGCTGGTGGAATTTAAGCATCTTGACTTGTGATGGAAAGCCAACTGTTTGGATGGGATGATCAAGAAAGTCTTCTGAAGCCGGGGAGTGGTGGTGCATGCCTTTAATCCCAGCATTCGGGAGGCAGAGGCAGGTGTATTTCTGAGTTCAAGGCCAGCCTGGTCTACAGAGTGAGTTACAGGACAGCCAGGGCTACACAGAGTAACCATGTCTCAAAAAAAAAAGTCTTCTGAGTTTGGGGGGACTCTTCACCTCGGTGGGCTAGCTGAAAGGTACAACAGGGTAATGTCCTTAGTTATGAATGACAACTCTGAGTCAGGAAGGCTCCACTGCTGTGGGTTAGAAGAAAAAAATGGTTAAGAGATTATGTCAAAGAAGAAAATGAAGGCCAAAGACCATAAAGATCATTGCTATTCATAATATGAACTTCAGATTTTTTTTTTTTTTAGTCTGTGCAAAATGGAAGCTGCTAAAAGGTTTTGAGGAGAGAAATGACATGATCTAACTTTAATTTTAACAGAATACTTCTGGCTGCTCTGCTGAAAATAAGCTGAAAGCAAAAAAAACGAGATCTGGAGCAGAGAGACCAGTTAGGATTCTAACCTGTCAAATTAGTAGCAAGATTAGGCAAATGGGTGCTAATCATGTCTCCAATGAATTGATCAAATGTTTTATGTGTTGCACAAAGACAATTTGAATGTGATTTCAATGCAAATTGGAAAAGACTTTCAAGGAACTTGGCGAAGTACACAATGCACTAATCTCTGTCAAATTCTCCAAAAGGACAGCACAAACAAATTGAATGTAAAGCACTTATAAATTAAAATTAAATCATAGCACCAAAGCCATATTTGAACCCTGGAAAGATATCTGATATACAGTATAAAATTTAAATCTTGATAAAGAACTGTATAATATAGTATATACTACCTCTAACATAAAATATAGAAAAGGTTATTAAAGATACATTCTAAAGATTAATCTCTAGTATCAACAATAGGAAATGGTCTGTTTGTTTGTTCTTATTCTATAAAACAGAAAGTGAAGTGAGGCTGAGCAAGAGATTCAGGCCATATACAATAACCATGGTTTTAAGGAACTGGGTCACAGACTAGGCAAGGGAATCACCCATGGAACATTTTGAATCAACAAAGACATTCTGGGTTTGTAAATCCAATGACACAGTCCTCTGAGTCACAGATATCCATATCGTGCAAAGCATTTCCTAAGATTAGCATCGATTGCTAAGCCTGGCAATGGAAAACCCATCCTGATATATTCACCACTATTTGATCAAACATACCATGGGAGTTGAAATGAAAAAATAAAATTACAGCAGAAATCGGCAGGAAGTCTTCTGAGTTACTGGCCAAAGTAGTTTAGATGAAGAGTATCTCCCAGAATCGTGGACATTTAAATCCTTGGTCTCCAGTTAGTGGTGCTATTTAGTGAGGTTTAGAGAGTGTGTCCTTGTTGAAGGCAGTGTATCAGTGGAGACCTTAGGTGTTTAAACTCTCAGTGCCTCTTCTAGTTAGTGTTCTCTGCTTCATAAGATACAAGACGTCAGGTTCCTAAGCTTACTGCTGTGCCTAAGACTTGATGCCCTACTCCCTAGCTTGTAGACATTTATTCTGGAAACATAAAAAATAAGCTCTTCTGTGGGTTTCTTGACCGTGATGTTTTATATCAACAGTATGTAACAAGTACCTATATATGTACCCTATACCTCTTATGGCTCATCCTACTAAAGAGCCAAGTGTTACAACCAGCAAAGGGTAAAACTTAATCATAACATTTAAAATATTAAAGTAGTAGCACATGGAGAAGGAAAGTCCAAGGATACTTATATTTAGCACTTGGAAATATCTATGGATACTCAAATGATAGACTGTCTACAGTGAAATAATGACCAATAGCAATTATGGTATTAAACAGATGCAAATGCCCACCTACACACACACACACACACACACACACACACACACACACACAAGAAAGAAAGCAAACTTGTACAAAAGAAATTGGTATTTCTTTTTGATATTTAATAAAAATGATTGATTTATATTTTCAGAAAAATTAGGAAAATGAAAGCAAAGATTCATGGCTAAGGAGATGGCTTACTTAGTACAGTGGATGCTGAGGAAGCCAAAGGGCCTTAATTCAATCTAGCACCCATATCTGGGTGTAGTGACCCACTCTTACAGTCTTAAAATACTGAAGGGAAGAAAGGCAGACACTTGGAACCTGAACATAGCCAGGTACCACATACATATTCACCCATTTACAACTATAAACTCATGCTAGCACACATACACACCCAAAAACAAACAAAAAAGTCATAAAAATGATTATTTGTAAAAGTAACTATGATAGAATCCCTAATATAGTAACACAGAAGAGAGAAATGCAATGATGGCTATTGTTGGAAAATTTGCAGTAGACAAAGTTAAAGACAAAGTATAAGACAAGATAAGGAGGACTTTGTTCAGGTCTACTGTGATGAACAAGAAAGTCCAGAGTGCAATAGGAATAGAGCTCTACTGAAAGGAAGCAGAAGACTGACCATAGGCCATGTTTGTGCCCATGTGTTATCAGGATACAGCTATACAACTTGGAGCAAAGAAAGCTATGCACCTGTTCCCACTCACACTGGGGTGAAGGATGCTGCACTCTTTGATGAGAACATTTCAAAGGGATGGCTCCCAGGCTCTGAGAATATCAGACATGAGTCACAGAAGTGGCAAAGAGCTTTTTTAAAGATTTAAATTTCAAAGGGGCAGAGACAGGAATTATAATAAGTGTTTTAAAGTTAATGCTCTAGAGAAATAAAGAACTTCTGTGGCTTAGACATCTGCTTGTATAGTGGCTATGTTGAGACAGATCAGGAGCCTATCTAAAGTTTATTCAAGCTGAACAAAGTGTTAAGATCAGCCTGGTGGGTTTGTGAACAGATGTCACCATTTTTGAAGTCAGTATTGACTTTTCTGGGAGAAAAAAAAAAATAAAACTTAAACGGCAACTAGCACATGACCCAGCAATATCACTGCTCTGCATATACCCAGAGAACTCAAAGGCTTACTACAGGGATGCTTGCACATACACAGTTCACAATAGCTTGGGTGATGGAGGATCAGTTCATTGCACATCAACAGATGAATAGATAAAGAAAATACGGGACATAGGGAAATGGAATTTTATTCATCTATAAAGAAAAATAATGTAATGATGTTTGCGGGAAATGGATGGGATGGGAGATATCAAATGAAATAGCTCAGACTCTAAAAGGCAGACACGTGGTCTCTCTCATAGTCAGACCCTGGGATTTAAGTTTTCATTTCTATCCACATGATATAACATAGCTCCTGAAACTGTGAAGGGAATCAGGAAGGGGAAGGATTCTTGAGGTTGAGGAGAATTAAGTCACATGCTTCTGAGATGCCCTGATGGGGAACCACAAGTGAGACATTGCCATTCCAAGAAGAGCAAGCTGCAAAGAGGAAAAGCGGTAAGAAATTCCCCAAATATACAAATGTGCCATGCAGAAGCCATAGAGGGGCCAGGACAAATTCAGTACTTCCTAAGGCTCTGAACACTTCTTGTTGGCTAGGAGGTCTGTTCTCTAGACCAACTAAGGTTTCAGGATTTTCCTAGAAGGTAGGCTACTATTGAGATGGAGAGCAAGCTGAGATTCTGAAGCACTCAGGAAGCCACAGCCTGAAAGGTCAAGATCAAACTAGAGATGAACTTACCTTTGGAAACAAAACAGAACATGTGCTTATAGAGGCGCATACATTCTGCTCCATGCCTACCACCATTCTAAGAGCGCAATAAGATTTTGTTCATTGTTTAATTGAGCAATACTGAGCCCACGGTTTGTTGTAGAGCGACTACTAACAACACAAAAGGCAGTTCTGACTTGGATATGAAAAAAAACCAAACAAACTGGTAAACTCTTAAAGATAAAATTAGTTCATGAAATAAATTTAGATAGAAACAAAATTTAACGAGCTCTCTACAACTAGTCACATACAATTTTTATTTAAAATATTATATTTTCAGATCTAATCTAGTACTTTTAAATGTATCAATCCCCCCCCTCCACTTACATACTAGAACACTAAAGGGTTATTGTCTTAGTTAGGGTTTCTTTGAGGACAGTGCAACTCCATAATCAAGAAGCAAGTGGGAAAGAGAAGGGTTGACTCAGATTGTACTTCCATGATGCTAGCCATTATTTTTAATTAATCATATTATTCATTTATAATTTCAAATGATATCCCCCTTCTGGGTTACCCATCCACCAACCTCCACATTTCATCCGCCCCCCCTCCCCTTTGCCTCCATGAGGGTGCACCTCCATCCATTAACTCACTCCTGCCTCACACTTCTAGCATCCCCCTACTCTGGGGCATCAAGTCTCCATCACCAACCATTGATATTAGATAAGACCATCCTCTGCTATATATGTATCTGGAGTCCTGGCTCCCTCCATGTCCCTGGGAGCTCTGGGTGGTCCCAGATATTGTTCTTCTTATGTGGTTGCAAACCCCTTCAGCTTCTTCAGTCCTTCCCCTAGCTCTTCCATTATTGAAGGAAGACAAGAAAGGAGCTCAAACAGGGTATGATCCTGGAGACAGGAGGTGATGCAGAGGCCTTGGAGGGGTGCTGCTTCCTGGCTTGCTTCCCATGGCTTTCTCAGCTTTCTTTTAGAACCCAGGACCACCAGCCCAGGGATGGTACTACCCACAGTGGTTTGAGCCCTACCCCATTCTCTAATTAAGAAAGTGCCTTACAGCTGGATCTCCCAGAGGCATTTTTTTTTCAACGTAGGCTCCTTTATTGAAGGCTCCAGCTTGTGTCACCTTGACACACAAAACCAGTCAGTTCAGTGCTATCACTCTTACAACAGAAGGCCATCAGTTGCATGAGAAGTCAGTAATTATACCAATGTGTCATAAGATGCTGTATTAGCATGGCACACCTGACAATTTTCTTCTTCTTTTATAGACACTACCTACTTTGCTTTTAAATGTCATCTGTGTTTATCAGACTACATGCTTCTTGACATTTTGCATCTTTTAAAACCATATTGTAACCGAAGCTTTGACAACAGGAGCTAATTACTGAGAGACCAGAGAGTAATTTTTTCCCCAAGCAGTAAATTATGGAGAAGGTGTGATTATCAGTCATTTGTGAAACTCCGTATTTGAGAACTTTTGTTCAATATCATAATGTAGTTAACTCTTTCTCCAAGCACTTGGTAGTGTGTGAAACTTCATGAGACATTATAAAAATTAAAAACTTTTAGGCAATCTACTATGTCATTTTGTCTTAAACCATTTGTACACATAATATTGGGAAAATGTTTTCAAATTCTTCCATAAAATAAAGATATTACTTGAAAAGATGTCTTTAATGGAAAAAAATTACCTCTTCATAAAAGTGTATCAAAACTAAACATTAGATGTCTATGTGGGAACCAAATTAATGGTTTAAATTCCTGTTTCCAACTCTATTAATGTCATGTAAACGATTTATTAATTTTAACATTTCCACAAGATCTTTTTGCAATGTATTCATTAGAAACCACATTATAAGCATCTTCTTTGTTCTTTACTCAGTCCAGATGAATAAATTTCATCTAACATATATTCAGAAATATCAGTGATTATCAAAGGAAAATATTTACTGGGAAAATTTAAAATAGATTCTTTGGCAATTGTGAAGGTTATGAGATTTTATGTTTTTAAAAATGGCAAGTGAGCTTACATACTTTGTACCCGTTGGTATGAGACATGAGACTCCTGGATCAGTTATTACTGGCATTCATTTCTCATGCAATAAAGCAGTGGTTCTCCCCCTGCGAGTTGCAACCCCCCCCCTTGGGGCTCAAATGACCCTTTCACTGGGTTGCATAAGTCCATCAGAAAACACATTTACATTGCAGTTCATAACCGTCGCTAAATTACAGTTATGAAGTGGCAGCAAAAATAATTTTATGGTTGAGGTTTACGGTTGAGGAGCTGTATTACGGAGTCTCGGTGTTAGGAAGCTGAGAACCGTTGCTGTAGAGTCTTAACATTTTTGCTTTGATTTCTGAGCCTTGATTTTCACCGTCCCTATGAAGGAAGACTTGATGTGAATGTAACGTACTGTCCCACAGCAGAGGAATGTGGGACTTGAATATTTCATAATGGGCAGGATATATGTCTGATCTTTACTCTGGACAAAGATGTTAACTTTATCTTCCAAGAGTGTTTGTTTCCCTGGTAAATTAGCCTGGAAATAATGGCCAGTTCCTCAGATGTCAAGGCTTTCTGTCTCTGCATAGAAACACGAGGAATTCACAGAGAACTGTGCATAGTACATTTTATAGAATATTTGTTTATTCTAAAAGTAACTTTACTAATGACTGTTGGTCTTGTGATTGACACTAAATTCATAGTTTCACTATATTAACATTCAGTATATTAACATTTAATATGTTAACATTCAGCATATTAACATTTGCCTAATTTGATTAGACAAATTCATTAATTTACTTACCATAATTTGGCATGATATGCAAAATCTTCTAATTCAAATATCAATAGAAGGAAGGAAAGGGAAGCGACTGCAGCTGGTCTATTACAAAGCTGAGGTTAGACAGAGGGATTCATTGTGGAGGAACTAAGGGGCCGGTGAAGATCTGCAGTTAGTTACAGTGGGTTTGTCTGATGCTTCTTGTATTCTAATGGTCAATACTGGCTCTTAAGATGTGGTTGCTGTGGGATCCTTCCATACAGCAACTGATGCTTTGTAAACCTCGACCCCCATCCCCAGTTTAGCTGGCCAGTTTAAAGGGTAAAGCCTGTGGTTGGACAGTAGAGGGGAAAGGTAGGACTTGAGGCTCAAGTGAGAGGGTTGCAAGTAGCAAAAGGAGAAAAGAAGGACATGGTGGTGGAGAAGGACGCCATGAGAGGAGATGAACCATGAGCATGTGGCCAGGAAAAACAGCAAGTAACAAGGGCCATTATGGCTGGGAAATATGTTAGAATAGCTGCCCAGTCTGGGTTTGTGACTTGCAAGTAAAAATACCTGAATTTTGTATCTTTTTGTGGACTAGATAGAATGATTAATTCTATTTATAGTTAGTTAGCCCGCCTGTTTCCCTGACTGGAGTCGCCTCATCTCACTTTTTTAAACAGTCTCTCACTGGCCTAAAGCTTACCAAATAGGATGGGCAGGATAGCCAGCATGTCTCAGGGATTTTTCTGTCTCCAGCTCCTAGGGTTAATATTACAATAGCCTACCATCATGTTTGACTTGTATGGATTCTGGGCTTTGAATTCAGGTTCTCAAAGTGAGCATTTTATTAACTGACCTGTCCGTCCATGGCCGGGCTGCAGAACTGTTGGTAGAAATACTGAAATTTGAAGCATAAAAGTTTTTGGCTATAACTAACATAATGTATTAAAAGGGAACAATGCAAAATCAATAGCTATGTGCTTGTTAACTAACTAAACTTTATAGAAATATTTGCTTATACTGCTCTATGCTGATTAAGGTACCCAAAATATAGACCTTCACAGGAAAATTATGTTACATTCATTTTTGTAATAAGATTTTTTTCACTAAATAAGATAAAGCTACACCCAGCTCTTAATACTCTTTTGTGATTTCATTCTAAATAGCCCAAAATGCAAAGTACCTTTTAGTTCAAGACAGTTCTTAAAATATGCTGAGTCAGCTGCCTGTCTTTACACATATGCAAAGGCTTGTTGCTTGCTCCTTTTAACGCTAATTTTCTGTTCAACTCCTTATATGTACTTTGCCTATATTTGCAAATTCACTATAGCAAATCTCTATTCCTATAAATCTATCATGTATCATGCTAGCATAGAAGGCATGAGGTAGACTTTGTTCTCTATATAAATATATACATATATAATACATATGTGTGTATGTATATATACACATATATAAATTTACATATATATGATGTATACACACATATGTGTACAAGTATCGGATATCTATATACATTCAGATATTTAGAAGGTATATAAATGTAAATCTATGTACATACATATATATTTATATACATATGAATATAAAAATATATATGCATATAAAATATAGACAAGTGTAAGTACATTCACATATACAGATCTCTGTAAATATATGCATATAATATACATACATGTAAATATATTCATGTGAAAATATATGTATACTTATAAACATATATGCATATATACACGTAAAATACACACACATATGTAAATATATACACACAAATAAATATAAAACATATATAAGTAAATATATATGTATATATACATAGGTACTTATTTAAAGTTATCACAATCATGTTACATTTTAGCTATGTATATGCTCTGAGGTTATCTACCTGACAGGGCGGTTGCTTACGTGAATTCAAAGGAACTATGATTGGACAAAAGTAAGTCAGCCAAAATCCTATCATGGATGGGGGAAGAGCTAAATGAATTTCCACCCCTAGCAGAAGAGCTATTGGTAATTGCTGTCTTCTGGGGATGTAATAATAGGTTTTCTTTAGGATGTGACCACTGTGAAGCTATATTTGATGCAGTAGACTTCCCTGCAGACATACACACACACACAGGCAGCAATAATTGGACTCATTGGCTTTAAAAAATAGTGAATATATGAGGTTGGGAGGGGAAGTGGTAGGAAACCTTGGTGGGGGCATGGAGGGAGAAAAAGGAGGTTGCATTTTCTCAAAGTTAAAGATATATGTGCACGAAATTTTCAAACAATAAAAGAAAAGGAAAAAATAAAGCTAAATCCAACAGTGATTGCTATTTAAGGAGACACTGGAAGTGTAATTAGAACATTAGCTCTTTAAGTATTGTAATTTCCTAAATGTGGGCCAATTCTTGCAAATCCCTTCCATACTTATGCCTTTTATCAAATTTGTTAATTTTTAATATTTTCTAATTATTTGTTAAAATTAGAAAGCAAGCAATATATTTTAGTAAACAATGTATAGACTCTGGAATAAGACCAATTAAAACTAAAATTTTGGCTCTCCTATTCATTAGGTATGCAGTTTGAGAACATGAACTTGCTATTCAGGCCTGTTTGTTCATCAATAAAACAAGACTAATAATACTAAAGTTTATGGAATGATGTCTTCTATTAGGTTTGAAAATGCTAGAAATACACTGTTCAATTTTCAATAAGTATTTAAATAAAGAAAACCAGAAAATACCCTGATATGAAAGTGGAATTTCTGCTAATACTGTACATATATCTCACTGATACTTCTAGTATCTCACTTATATTTAATATAAAATCATAATAATATTATTTTTCCAAAAATATCTTTCCCCTGATATGGTTGGTATTATGTATGCCATAAATTTCCATGATAATTGGCTCTTATTCCTGTGTGAATCATCTCTTGTATTATTAGTAAATTTACTTAAAGTCTTAAATACACAATATAATTAGCTAACCCAGAGAAAGTTAGTCATATACAAAAATGGATTATTTTAATTTCTATTATTATTTAATAATTTGACAATATACATAGATCTTCCACTATATTTCTTTACCAAACTTCTGGCATCTTTGTTCTTTCAAATAACCCACTGAGTTCAATTAGTATCTATGCAATCATCGAAAGGAACATGGCCAATCTAGCAGGGAACATCACCTACAGAGAACTGACTCTCCTTCCCCTAACTGCCATCTACTGTCAATAGCTCATGAGCCTCTTCATCATGCATGCAGCACTGCTGGCTTGCTTGATTTTATGTATATCTCATGAAAGCCTTTACAGTGGCTATGTGTTCACGAGTACAGCAGTTCTATCACATTCAGAAGACATCATTTCACCCTCACATCTCCTCAATACTGGCTTTAAACAATTTTCTGCCCCCCCCTCTGTGTCTCTGTATCTGTCTCTGTCTGTCTCTGTCTCTGTCTCTGTCTCTGTCTCTCTGTCTCTCTCTGTCTGTCTCTCTCTGTCTGTCTGTCTGTCTGTCTGTCTGTCTCTCTCTCTCTCTCTCTCTCTCTCTCTCTCTCTCTCTCTCTCTCTCAGTATTTCTCTTGGGGAGTAGGTCCTAAATCCAATCACAAAAAAAGTTGGAATTTCTTCATAAAAATAATTACACCACTATCTAACTATGAACATGTCATGCCAGGGTAGTCATTACTGCAGCTAACATGATCACAGGTAGGTAAAACTGTAGACGGTTGTTGATGGCATTTCTCTCCCCATCTCCAATGGCCTGTATAGTGTCTCTTTTGAGGGGGCACTTTGGAATCCAGCCAGTGGAGGAAGCTTCCACATCAATCCCAACTTGATTTGTCCAACTCTGTGACATTGTGTCTACTGTCTTACCATCATGTTCTGGCGGGCAACAAAGAACAATGGCAGCAGCCTGCATTGTCTTGGTGGCCTTTGGGACATCCTGACCAACTATTTGAAGTAAGGTACTCTACGCCTGACACCGGGCTCCTTATTTGGCAACTTGTGGTTTTTATGAGGAGCATTCTTCTTTTTGTAGATAATTACTTTGTGTGTGTATAGACATGTCTGCCTGTTTGTCTCTTGTTCCTCTCTCTCTCTCTTCCCCCTCTCTCTTTCTTCACCCCCTCTCTCTTCCTCTCTCTCATGTGTGTATGGTGTGTGTATGTGTAAAGTTTATAAAATATTAAATTTGTATGTGCCTTTTTCAAATATCCTCAATATTACTAGCATCACCAAATTTCTCATATTGATAATTTGAAAATATAACTATGATTATTTCAGATATTTAAACGATTAGTACCATTGATGGAAGTGGTTTACATAAATACAAGTTAATTATGTAATCTCACATCAGTTCACCACCTGAAAAATGAGTTGTACTATCTTCCAGGATTCTGGTAGGTGCAGCTCCTTCAGTTCACAGAATAATTTTAATACCACACGTTAGTAAATATGAACATAAAGCTCTTCTACTAACCTGTTCATGCTTTTTTTTTTTTTTTTGAAAAACGAAGGCGAGCGAACAGCATATAGAATCTAATAGTCCTGTTCCACACATAGATATATTCAATTGAAGAAGTAAGTTTTAGTCTTCCCAGGAGTGGACTTAATTACCAAGGTTAGATATACTTCAAAATCGCAGGATGCACAAGATTCCAAATAACCTCATGGACACATGTCCAGTATATTCAGTAAATATGACATTGCCCAACCTCATAAAGACACTCAATACAAAGACCAAACTATCATCCCAGGTGTGTTCCCTAATGGCACTGGTGATGGAAACTTTAAGATAGGCTTCACAGGTTAACTGAGTGCATGTGTTTAAAAGACTTCAAACTGTTTTTACACAAAGTAAGAATGACTGGCTATGTGGCATTGCTGACACTCTATAAATGTTCTGATCTTAATACATTTTTATCAAAGACAGTTTAGAAAACCTTTTGATCATAAACATTTTTTTGTCATGGAAAATTATATGTTCCTGTTAGAGTAAAAGAAGAATAAGCAACATTGAAATTAGCCAGTAAAAAGACTCAAAAATAGAAGACATACTGGGATTTTTTTTTTTTTCAAGTTATTTGGCTTAACAACTTCACTTGCAAATGAAGAATCTAAGAGTCAGAGAATTTGAGAAACTCACTACTGGCAAAAGATTATGCAAAATGCAGTTCCTTAAACTAAACCATTCCAAGGTCTAGTTCAGCCTGGGCTGACCATGCCACACCCATATTACAGAGCTAGAAGGCATTTGACATTTGCCTTAGAAATAAAAACATAATTCATTACACAGGCAATTACACATAAGGACATTTTTTGGTTCAAGATACTGAATTGGAAGGAAGTAGTCTAGAATTAGGAAATTTAGTTATAGCCTTTTTCTATTTCTCTAGATGGCCATTCACATTCGTTTGTTGTTGTTGTTGTTGCTTCCAAAATACAACGGAAAATTTCAGGAAAGTTTGTGAACTTTGATTCACAGAACCTGGGTGTGAACACACAAATGAAACACCTGCCCAAGAGACACAACAAGTGATGAGATTTGGTTCTCCAGTGATAGGGTAGTGACTGAGGAAAACACAATTATTTATTGGTTTATAATTCTGTACTGGGTGTGATTTTTCAACACTATTCATGTTAACTGTTCAACTGATACCTAAGCTGGTACAAACACGCTAATTTTTTAGCTTCAGTCCTTGGCTTCATTAACATCATGTTTATAAACTGTTACCTATCTTTGAAGTAATTCAGTGAGGTGGGTTTTTTTGTTTTGTTTTGTTTTTGTTTTGTTTTTGTTTTTTGCCCCAAGCCTTCTGCAGCACTGACACATGTTAAATCAAGATTTTTGCAAGAGACAAAATAACCATGTTATGTTAGACTTTCCATTACTGTTTCATGCATTTTTTGTGTGTCCATTGGGATATATATTTAAACCCATCACACCAGAGAAATTATTATTAAGAAAAAGAGTACATGATGTTCAGATGACAGCGAATAGTGAAGTTTATCATGGTAGTAACAAGCGCTACACAGAAATGATTTTCTTTATTTGGATTGCATGTGGTCATAAACAAAGAATTGATCATGCACGAGCCTACTTATATTTCCTACGAGTCCACAGAGACATTGTTAAGTAGCTGCAGCAGTAAAAATGGTTCCAGATGCAGTGTATCTTTCATAACATATTGCAGTTTCATGATCTCCAAGGAGCCTTTAAATAATAGATTTTCTTTATGGCAGGCTTACCTATGCAATTCTGTTTTGATTACAGTGTTATTTCTCTCCCCCCACCTTTTCAAGTCCTTCAGAAGCAGCAACAACTCAGTTCACAAAGCAATGTCATTGTCAGTCTATTACGGAAAGTAATTTTATAAACAATGAGCTTTTTATTCGCCTCTCTTATGACTAAATGATGTATGTTCAAGAGAGGATGGTTGTTCAGCATGTGTGCCTGTGCAACGATGCCAATTCTGCTAGATCTTAGGGTATTTGCATCTATCTGAAATAGTAGAAAAGCATCCACAATCCCGGGCCCACCCAGCTTCTCCCCCTGCATCTTGGTCCATGTTGCGATTAAAGTAAGATCTGGGATTCATAAGGCACATTTAAAATCTTGGGTTTCCTCCACTCTCTTTTACTTGTGGTTGATTGGTTCCGTAATCTTTGCTAAGTATTTTAAATATCAAAGGATCCCAGTTGGAATGTAAATGTAAGTGACATAATATTTTTTGTATTTTTTTTAATAACTGGAAAGTAGAGGCAAGGATTTTACATGTACAGAACTTTGATATAATTCCAGTAACATGAATTGTGGCACTACAAGTCTGACTTAGGTTGTCAGTATAGGATGGAATCAGTGAGATTTCCATTCTCCATTTGATGATCCCTTCGAAACTCTGAGTTTATATTAAGAAGTTTGGGATTTAAAGTTTGTCTGGACTCAAACCTTCAATTTGTCACTCCACTAACTTTGAAGTCTTAGATAAGCTTTTAACTTCTCTGCTCTAACTGAATGAGTTAATACTAACCACCAGTAAATGTACATTGCATATATTATTTGCTTTAACCATCATTCTATTTCATTGTAATTGTCCCTTGACAAGGTCTAGAGTCACTGGTCAAGCCTCTGGGAATACCTATGAGAAACTGTTTAGATTCAGTCCATCAGGGGTAGGGAGACTCACCTTAAACTTCAGATGCTACTGTCTCATAGGCTAGGGTCCCAGTCTTCATTAACAGGTGTAAGCAAACTAGATACAAGCATGCATTACTCTCTGCTTCCTTACCATGTTCACCAAGTTTCCAGCTCCTTCAAACTCCAGTTGCCATGACTCCCCACCATGATTGACTGCACCTTCCAACTCTGAACCCAAATAAACCCAACCATTCCATGCATTAATTTGCATATTTTAAGGAATTATGTTGCAGCGATGACAAAAATAAACTAATAAGATCAGTCAAGTATGTAGTCAAGGTTGTTATTATTAGGTTCTAGTGCCATAATTCAAAGGACCAATCACTGGTGATACATAGATGGAAGGAATAAATTACTCTATGCATGCTATACTGACAGACAGAGGCACACCAATATAAAAACTCTGGTTTATTCTATCAAAGCTTTTATGTGAAAGGCCACTCATTTAGCAAATAACATTTAATTTAGTTAAGTATCCTAATAATACAGGACTGTGGCTGTGTAAGCTACAGTTTAAGTTTAATGTATGTCCATTTCTCCTGTTGCCCAAGTAGACAAGACATATTAGATGGATGAACTTCTGTATTTCAAACAAAGAGGAAGTAATACCAAGTAGAAGAATCACTATATCCGTTAAATCATAGATTTTAATACACTCTCTTAATTTCTCAAAGCCTTCCTACAATATTCTTATCATTATTTCCTTTTTACAGATAAGGAATCAGATATTTAGAAATGTTTTTTTAATTAGATATTTTCTTCATTTACATTTCAAATGCTATCTCAAAAGTCCCCCAGACCCTCTCCCCCCACTCCCCTACCCACCCACTCCCACTTCTTGGCCCTGGCGTTCCCCTGTACTGGGGCATATAAAGTTTGCAAGACCAAGGGGCCTCTCTTCCCAATGATGGCCGACTAGGCCATCTTCTGATACATATGCAGCTAGAGACATGAGCTCCGGGGGTACTGATTAGTTCATATTGTTGTTCCACCTATAGGGTTGCAGAAATGTTAAATGCGAAATTTCTAGAATTATAAATTGTGTATACACATTCAAAATATCCATGCTCAGGCATTTAATTCATTTTAAGTATTTACTTAGTAAATGGTTAATAAGACTTGAATTTGGGATGATTAGTAGTCTTAGTTTCTCTGCCTATCACTGTGATAGTGTACACTGACAAAGGCAACTTAAAGGAGGGAGGGTTTGTTCATTTAGCTCACTGTTAATCATGATGGGGAAGTCAAGGGAGCAAAACCTTAAAGCAGCTGTGCACATTGCCTCTGCAATCAAGAACAGAGAACAACCAATACTTGCTGCCTGTCGGCTTCCTTTCTCCATTCATACAGATAGGAACCTAACCAAGGAAGGGTGGTCACCAGTATGCTTGTTTTCCCCACTGCTGTGTATGCAAGCATGCTAATCCTCCACAAGCCTGCCAGAGGCTCCTCTCCTGGTGATGCTAGATTCTGTCAAGTTGACAATTAGCACTAACCACTTCTGTAGTGATGGTCTTTCAGTTTATCTTCTAAACCACAGGAATCACACTTGTTAACATATAATAAGAATTTTGTGGTGATCTTTTTTACTCCAAAATTAGCTTTTGCATGAAGACTGTACAAAGTACCTAAATAAGAAGTTTGTCAAAACATGCATATTTTATATCTTAAGATATATAATCAATCAATGAGAAAAAAATGTAGTTCTTTTGGCAAAACAAAGAATTCAACTGAGGATTTAGAATCAATTGCTTTCTTCAGCTCTGGCACCAGTATCAATATTTCACACTGTTTTGTTGTTTGTTTGTTTTTTGAATGCACAAGAAATCTGCATCCTTAGAAGTTTTGCAAATGGATGTAGTGATAGGTTTAACCTTTCATTTGTGTGTGTGTGTGTGTGTGTGTGTGTGTGTATGTGTGTATGTGTGTGTGTGTGATAGGCAATATGCATGTGACTGTTCATGTTGATGTATTTGTTTCTGCCACCAAGGGCTGGGATTTCCAGCAATGCAGCCATGCTTAGATTTTATTTATGTATTTTGTCCTTTTATTGAAAATAGATTTTTTTCCTTACATAATATATCTTGATTACATCTTTCCCTCCCTCAAATCCTTGCAGTTCCTCCCCACCTCCCCTCCCATCCAGATCCATCTCCCTTCTGTCTCTCCTTAGAAAATAAACAGGTGAACGGGGAGGGGGAATGGGATAGGGAGTTTTCAGAGGGGAAATCAGGAAAGGGGATAACATTTGAAATGGAAATAAAGAAAATATCTAATTAAAAAATAAATAAATAAAAGTAAAAACTGCCCATGGCAAAAAAAAGAAAAGAAAAGAAGAAAAAAGAAAGAGGAAAAGAAAAGAAACAGGCTCCTAAGGGCTAATAATAAAAGAAAATATAATAAAATAATACCAGGATCACATCAGAATAAGTCAAAACAAACAGTAGGAAAGGAGCCCATAAAAAGGTACAAGGGACAGATATGGATTAAGACACTGTTTGAGTTAAGGTTTTTCTTGCTGGGTCAAAACACCATGACCCAAAAGCAAGTTGGAAGGAGAAGATTTATTTACTTACACTTCCTCAGCACTGTTGGTCATCAAAGGATGCCAGGGCAGGAATGCAAACAGGGCAGGAACCTGGAGGCAGGAGCCTATGCAGAGGCCATGGAGAGTTTTGCTTACTGGCTTGCTTCCCAAGGCTTTCTTAGCCTGCTGTTTAGCAGAACTCAGGACCACCAGCCCAGGGATGAAATTACTCTCAAGGGTCTGCCCCCTCCCTCATCAATCACTAATTGAGAAAATGCCTTACAGCTTCATTTTATGGAGGCCTTTTCTGAATTTAAATAACTCTGTTAGTCCAGTTGACATAAGGCTAGCAGACCCAGTTGTTCCGCACACACGGGAATCCCATAAATACACTAAACTGGAAGCCATCAATATATATGCAAAGAATCTGTAGGGTGAAAAGAGGGAAGTAAGAAATATAAATAAAATATAAGATAAAAATGTTTTTTAAAAGGAAGGAAAAGCCTTGAGAAGGTACCTTCAAGGATGCTGTTGAGTTTTTTTTTTTTTTTTTTTTTTGGCCATCTACTGCTCGGCATGCAAACTACCTTTAGGAATAGTTTGTATCTCTAGTGAGACTCCATTGGGGAAAACTAAATTTTCACTTGCAAGCTGTTAACCATTGGGTATTGCTTCTGTATTAAGGATCAGGGCCACTTCTCCTCTCAGTACTAGGACTTATATCCTTGTAGGGCCTGCCATGCCTAGCTTTTAAATGATACATACTGGAGATTTGAACTCAGACTCTCATGTTTGAGGAATAAGCACTCTTATGCGCTGAGCCATCTCCTCAGCACTGGATACTCTTTTAAAGCCTATTTGGTATCATCAGTTAATTCTCTTTTGGATCAGCAAACAGATCCAAAAGATGTAGACAGAATCCAAAAGATGCTTTGATTCAGAGGGAAAACAACACAGCTAATAGTTCTGTTCTAATAGTTTTCATAACAGAGAATGCCTCATAAACTATAAAACAAAATAAAATAAAATACTATGGCAAATATCTCTCTGATTCTTCTGACTCTTACTTAGCATCTCACTGCCTCTAACACCTAGAATTCTTCATCTTCTTTGTGTTCCTTGGTTTGTTCTACCTCCTGTTCTCTCTCGTCCTTTCTCTCTCTCTCTCTCTCTCTCTCTCTCTCTCTCTCTCTCTCTCTCCCTCTCTCTCTCTCTCTCTCTCTCTGTCTCTCTCTCACTCTCATCTAATGGTACTTTGTTCTGTCTGGATTCTGTTCTGTCTTGTGCTGTGATCTATCTTCGGACTAATTTTGAAAACCTGGGGATTTCTCACAATGCTGACTATAATTCATCTCTCTCTGATAAATACAAGAGTTAATTAGGAACAAGAGAATAAGTCTAAAGGGAAATGTTTGAAATGTTAAAGTGAAAATGTTGTTTTCAGTCCTGAGCCTGATATCTTACTTTTGTTGTTGTTGTTGTTGTTGTTGTTTTACTCTCTTAGAAATAAATCCTAATAGATTATAATAAAATGTATAATATAATTGATTTTCTACTTAGTATTTTAAACAGAAAGATACCAAACAGCAAAATCAAAACCAAATGAGAATTTGAGCTGACCACTAATGTTAGGCATAAGTATTAGCTTCCTCTATCATACCATGGTAGTGAACTTAGGTCTCTTTTCCAGTGTAATATAAAAGTTTAGTATAGCACTCATTAATGGTCATCACAGAGAGAGTCTGCCTTGGAAAACTGGACAACTTCACAATAGATCCCATTCATTCTTGCTTCAGAAAGACTCAGTACAGGAAGAAAAAAATATTGAGGCTTCTGTAACTGTGACTTAAGCAGAGACTACAACCTCTGAAATTTCTCAAATCTTAAGCTGTTTGAAGATAAACATTCTCTCTGCTGCCAAAATTGAGCCTTATGCTAAGCAGTAGAGTACAAAATCAAATGCCATTCTCATTTAGCCACCTGAAAAGGAAAACCTATCTTCCTGAGTAAATTAAACAAGAGACTCTGACAGGAGAGCATCATGGAGAAAAATCCCGGAACAAAAGAATGAGCAATGTTAGCTGGTAAATCCTGGGGAAGCCTTGACCACAGGCAACAGCATACTGTAGGTTTTCACATACAATGTATTTTCCCCTCTTACATAAATGTAATGTAAAAGGTTTGAACTTTTCTTCCTCCAAGAGCTTGACTGTGAAAACAATATACAAAGGACTTACATATCCTTGCAAAACGGACCCTTCCACAGACCTTTGAGACTCTACCAATCTAGGTTTCTCAAACAGATTGCAACTGAACAGGCTGGACTCCTGTACTGTGAAGATATTGCTGTCACGTGGCTGTTCATCAATGGGTGCTGTTTGATGAACATTGTTTGCCCAGGCTAACAATGATGTGCCCATAGCAATGTGATTAGAGCAGAGTCCCAGGACATCAAGGGGAGAGGAAAGAGGCTACAGTGTTTCAATAGTCTTTGTACCACCCAGTCTTTCTATTTGATTTTTTAACTAGGATTCAATAGATAGTGCCAAATTATCAAATTGCCTCAAAGATTTACAATGACTCTAAAATTATCTAACTGGTGATGGTAAGAATTTAATCTCAGAGTGCTTGTTACTCAGCTTCAAATGTAACCCCCATTCACTCCACCCCTCATAAATAGCATCTGAAAGAAATGGACTAGAGGACATATTTTTATTCTCTTCCCTACATTCTCAAGTTTCCACTTACACAAAGTAAATTCATCCAGAACGGATTCAATTTTCTTTTTTTGTATAGAGACAGGATGTAAGAGTCCTCCTGTTACAGAAAGTTTTCATCTTTTGCCTCCTATGCAGAGCATCTTCTTTTGTCTCCTGAGAACATTCTCCATTAATTTCACCACTGTCCTTGGAGACAGTGTTGAATAGCAGGAATTTTAGTGATGTGTGTAACAAGGAAATTTATATTCCTGTCCCAGCTCTGGCACCTGTAAGTGCTTAAACTTTTTTACTAGCTACTTAAATCCCTTTGAGCCTCAGTTTTCTTGTTTGAAAGAAAGCAGGCTATACCAGGTAGTTTTAGTACCTTATCCAAATCTTTAGTACTTTATCCAAATCTTCTAGAATTTCTAATTATATTATTTCCCATGTACTCTGAGTAGATAAGTCTGTCATTACTTATCTGCTGTCTCTCATACCCAACTTAACCTAAACCTCAGAGATGTAAAGGCCAACTTTAAGAAGGGAAAGTGTATGCCTTTCTTTCTCCCAAGGATGTTGTCTCAGATCCCATCAAAAGGGGGCATTAGACCAATCCTGCATGACTGAAGGCAAGCCCAGGATTTGCTCCATTCTTGCCTTCGGTTTTGTGAGCAATCTCAAGCAATTTTTAGTTGCTCTAGAAATTAATTTTAGACTCTGACTACTTTCAACACTCTTAATTTTTACCCCTTGTCTTAGTCAGCGTTTCTATTCCTGCACAAACATTATAACCAAGAAACAAGTTGGGGAGGAAAGGGTTTATTCGGCTTACATTTCTACACAGCTGTTCATCACCAAGGAAGTCAGGACTGGAACTCAAGCAGGTCAGAAAAGAGGAGCTGATGCAGAGGCCATGGAGGGATGTTACTTACTGGCTTGCTTCCCCTGGCTTGCTCAGCCTGCTCTCTTATAGAACCCAAGACTACCAGCCCAGAGATGGTCCCACCCACAAGGGGCCTTTCCCCCTTGATCACTAATTGAGACAATGACTTACAGCTGGATCCCATGGAGGCATTTCCTCAACTGAAGCTCCTTTCTCTGTGATAACTCCAGCTTTGTTAAGTTGACACATAAAACCAACCAGTACATCCCTCTAGGACTGTTTGCAATTGTCTACATGGTCCTAGACTGGCATTTAGAGCAGGCGTCAATGAGCAAAGTGCTTCCTCATCTAGTCAAAGACTAAAACTATACTAAGTCCAAACAGATAAGAGTCACAGAAGTCTTCTCTTTACCATTTAACGTAACCATTTTTTTAAAATTTCATTGTGTATGGCATGAAAACTTTCACAGGTATCATCCTGAGTGAGGTAACCCAATCACAAAGGAACTCATACAATATGTACTCACTGATAAGTGGATATTAGCCCAGAAACTTAGGATACCCAAGATATAAGATACAACTTGCCAAACGCATGAAATTCAAGAACGAAGACCAAAGTGTGGACACTTTACCCTTTCTTAGAAATGGGAACAAAACACCCATGGAAGGAGTTACAGAGACAAAATTTGGAGCTGTGACGAAAGGATGGACCATCTAGTGATTGCCATATGCAGAGATCCATCCCATAATCAGCTTCCAAATGCTGACACCATTGCATACACTAGCAAGATTTTGCTGAAAGGACCCAGATATAGCTGTCTCTTGTGAGACTATGCCGGGACCTAGCAAACACAGAAGTGGATGATCACAGTCAGCTATTGGATGGATCACAGGGCTCCCAATGGAGGAGCTAGAGAAATTACCCAAGGAGCTAAAGGGAACTGCAACCCTATAGGTGGAACAACAATATGAACTAACCAGTACCCCGGAGCTCTTGTCTCTAGCTGCATATGTATCTAAAGATGGCCTAGTCGGCCATCACTGGAAAGAGAGGCCCATTGGACTTGCAAACTTTATATGCCCCAGTACAAGTACTTTATATGCCCCAAAAAGGGGGAGTGGGTGGGTAGGGGATTGGGGGGGTGGGTATGGGGGACCTTTGGGATAGCATTGAAAATGTAAACGAGGAAAATACCTAATTAAAAAAAAAAGAAATTGCTTCTGGTGTTCAAAACCCATGTTTACAGATATATATATATATGGGGGAATTTAGCAGTTTCTATCCCTAGGGGAGTTTTAATATTGAATAAGTTCCAACATTGAAAGTTTTTTAGAGTAACGGCAAACAGTAATCACCCATCTTGCCAGCGATTGTTACAGATGCACACACTGTAAAACATCTAAAATCTCAAATCTCAAATGTGAAAGTGTGTGTAGCATGGAGTAGGCAATATTTTGGAGATACAGCAAGTAGTTATTAGGAACATCTTACAGTGAAATGAAAGAGATATTGGTCCTCATTTTATGGGTGTGATTTTATGTCAAGTGAGAAAAATAAAAATGAGTATTTGGTTTGATTGAAACTTTAAAGAAAGGGAATTTTTGGTCCAGATTCAAGTAGAAATAATATATAAAATTATAATTCCCATTTAGCTATGGCCAAAGATTAATATCATAGTCCTCAAAACTGATGTCAATTCACATATCTGTCTTCTTAAGAAGTTAATGAAGAAACTTTAAAGCACGATTTTGAAGAGATTTAAACTTATATAAAATACATCACAATAATTTAAAAATAGGCCTGAGTCACCTTTAAGCATTGTCACTTGTATAACATAGTTTAAAGGACACAGGACTTTAGAAGGTTTCAAAAAGAGAAAGAACAAAATGATCATTCATCTCAATGTCCATGTTTCTCTGACAATTCTGGTGAAATATGGTTAATCAGGTGGTATTTCTTTGTCATTTCAGAAATCATAAATTAGTCCAGCAGGATTGCTCAGTGGGAGAAGAAGTTAAACACAAAACTAATAACCTTATAAGTCCCATGGGTGAAAAATGAAATAAACTCCCTAGCATTGTTCTTTGACTTCTATATGTATACCATGGTATATATGGACATGTGCATGTACATGTGTGCGTGCATGCACATGTGCGTGCACACACACACACACACACACACACACACACACACACACATTGTATAAACTTAAAACATTCTTGTAACAGACATCTTCTGGCTCTTATACTCTTTCAGGCCTCTCTCTTCCTCTATGATCCCTTAGTCTTAGGTGTAGAAATTGTTTCGAAATCAGTTGGGGCTGGGTACCACATGGTCAGATGCATTTGACTGGTTGGTATTTTCTGTAATATCTCCTGTCTGTTACAAGAGAATTTGGATGGTAGGTGAGACCTGTACTTATGTACAGATATATATTTATAATATAGTTACTTATAGATATACAGATAAATATTTATAATATAGTTACTTATGGTGTTTTAGTAAAGTGGAAGTTGTGGATTCTTCTCCAAAATCAGCAACTTTACCAGCCCTGAAGTGGTATACTCATATCTCATCAACATGGCTACTCAAACAAGACTTGAACAAGGACAGCACAGACAGACATGGTAACATGGAGAGACAAAGTTTCCTGAGGCCTCAAGCCATTTTACCTATAGGCAACTAAGAAATGCTGAGGGCGGGAGAATTCTCCAGGAAAGGGCCCTCAAATTGTTTACCCAACACCAAGTGTTCAATCTTGAAATTATATACAAATACATAAAATTTCAAAGACTCAGCAAGTTGTCGTTATATATTTACTAATATATTTAATTTATTATAGTAATGTATTATACTATTTATATTGTGAATATAAGTATACATATATTATACATTATATAACATATTATGTATATTAAATATATTATACATAATATATTACACACACACACACACACACACACACACATATATATATATATATATATATATATATATATAGAGAGAGAGAGAGAGAGAGAGAGAGAGAGAAATGAATCTAAGAGCAAATAGAGTGTATATGAAGGGTGGAGAAGAAGAGAAATAAATGGAAAAGATATTATTGTATTTCAAAAATTTTTTTAATTTTTTATATTTTTAAAATATAAAAGAAAATAAATCAATGCCAGAGAAATTATCTTGTCAAATCAGTAAGCAAGCTCTCTGTGCCACAAATTTCTCTGAAGTGTAAAAAGTTATCTGCCTTTCCAAATTCAAATTTCAAAGCTATCCCTTATTATTTGATCATTTATGCAACATCCAAATTCTAATACCCGTTATGTTCTAGGGTCAGTATTTGGTGCTGGTTTTATGATAGGCAGAATAGCTTCCTGAATTTAAAAAATTTAAATTTTTAAATTTAAATTAAAGGTTTTTTTTTTAATTTTTATTGATTTTTAGGCAGGTCACATGCAAACAGCTAATACTGGAACAATGAAAATAGTTGCATTCAAGATTTGTGAGACTCTCTTCTGTTGGAGGAATGAAACTCAGCTCTGTCAGTTAAGTGGAGAAGACTGTGGAGAACTGCGAGTGACCTCCATTTTGTCTCAGGAGTACACATGGAGGGACCCATGGCTCCAGCCACATATGTAGCAGAGGATGGTCTTGTCTGACATCAATGAGGGGAGAGGCCCTTGGTCCTGTGAGGGCTCGATGCCCCAGTTAGGGGAATATGAGGGCAGGAAGCCAGGAGTGGGTGGGGAGACACCCTCATGAAAGCAGGGGGGTTGGGGGATGCAATAGGGGGTTCCTGGGGGGGGCAGGAAAGGGGATAACATTTGAAATGTAAATAAAAATTATCCAATAAGACAAAAAAAGAAAGTTGCAACAACAACAACAATAATAATAATAATACAGTTTTGTCTCCCCAATAAATGATCCTCTCTCTTGAGATACAGTTGACAAAGAAAAGGAATATGAACTCCAGAGTGAAGATGAAATAAAATCAGCTACCAGAGGGAGCTGGTGTGGGCTTCCCAGTCACTCTTGAGTGCCCAAGGTGACATTGTGATAAGCTTATTGCACATTGGTAAGAGTAAAATGCAGACCTCTGGTAGGGAAGTTAAAGAGACACATGAAATGTTACCTTGAACTACACTGAAGTAACACAAAAGCTCCCACTCTTGGGACTGGAGATGTAGCTTAGCTATGTTGGTAGAGTGTTTGCTTAGTATCCACCAAGCCCTAGAATGGATCCCCAGTATCTTCTGAAACAAGGTAGTGACTGACACTCTGTCTGAAGCAGCTGGTCAGAAGTTCAAGGTCATCCTTATCTGTATAGCAATGTTGAAGCCAGATTGGGTTACTTGAGACCCTATTTTAAAAAAAAAAATCAATCCTTTTATTTTTCTTCTGTAAGCTGGGACCTTTCTGCTTCTTGGTCTTCCCCTTCCTTCAGCCTATTTATTTCCCTGGAAAAGGATTATGAATAACTTTCTTTACTTTGTTTCCTATCATCTAAGTGTCTCCCTCCAATTCTTTGTCCTGGGACACATGAATTTGGACTATCCAGCCAATAAGGAAAACGTATGTTGTATATAGAGTCAATATGAGAAAAGATTATAGATGTCAAATCTGTAAAGTGATGTCTTCCTCGTCATATATGGGGATGGAGAGTATTGTATGATCTAGGTAAAGTGGACAGGGGAGTATGTGTCATGCAATAAACATGCAATAAATGCATACCATCATCATGTTAGTATTCCAGACTCCAGACTTTCATATATAGTTTCCATGAATCCTTAAATAAGAAGAACACACTTGCAATGTTTTCATGATAGTTTAATGTCACTTATTATCATCTTGATATGAAATTAATAGTTGCTCACCAGTTAGATATATTGATTTTATTTGTAACATGATGGATGAGGCAGTATAAGATGATTTGTGTCCAGCCTGTAATTTCAGATAGGCAGAACTGAACATGGAATCAACCAATAAATAGCTCCTAAGGTCCCCAACAGGAGTAAAGTGGGGGGAAGAATGTAGCTGGAATAGAAGAACCACAAGCGAGTTTTGTAAAGTCTTCTGGTGTTACAGCACATCTAGAGAATAACTTGATAGGTTGTTTTGAACTGAGCAGTAATTGTAAACCATTGTTTCCTGCTGTCTATGACAACTTGTAAATACAAAGCAATTCTTTCTAAGTTATTAAGTTCAATATACCATAGCAAAGAACTACATTTTTCTATGTTATTTTAATCTTATATTTCTTTGATACAAACTGATTTAAACAGGCTGGAAAGATGACTTAGCAATTAAAGCACTTGATGCTGAAGAGTCAGGACTGGAGTTTGGATTCCAAGAAATCATGTAAAGGCCAGGAAGGTGAAGCTAGGAGCCTGATCCTCAGAAAAAGCTGGCTAATAAGACAAGCCCACATCATATACTCTGGGTTTGGTTGAAAGACCTTGCCTCAATCAATGAATAAGGTAGAAAAATAATGGGGAATGATTCCCAACATCAAGCTTGGGCTTCTACATAAATGTGTATGGACACCCTCATTTGTGTGCTTACACACCTGCAAAGTCATGTACAAACACATGTACACACATTCACAAACAAACATAAAAGGGGGGAAAGAAAGTGATTTATAAATTTGCTATCAGAGTCAATCAATCAAAGTCTATGCCTAAGCTTGGAAAGAGGATCTATTCTGAGGGCAATCTCCTTTACTGAATAGAAATACCACTTCATTTCCTCTATTTTGTGGATTTTGTCATTTCCTACATTTCCCATGCTATTGTCTCTTCTAACATTTAACTTTAAGTTGCTGACTTTTTAAAGATCCTTTGAAATTGTCAAACCTCCAGAGCTTTCTCTTGATGATTGCCACTCCCTCTGATTTATAGTAGAGCAAATTGAAGCACAGAATCCCAGTCACACAGCTACTAAGTGGTTAACAAGAGCATAACTCTGGTAGAAGTGTGATAAGAAGTATGGTGCTTGTAACTGTGGATAAGGAGAGTGGGTTAAACAACTAAAAAGTCCAACATGTTGTACAAAATGTGAAAGAAAATCTACATGAGTATTTTACGATTAGAGAAGCACAGGTTTGTATCCTGAGCAGATGGAGAAGTGAGGAGGGTACACTCAAACTTCAAAGACTGCCATGGAGATGTGGGCATTATAAAAGAAGTAGGGAATCAAAGCTAGAAGCAGAGAGAAGAAAAGAACACAAGAAAGATAGAGATGGAGGGAGAGAAGAGAAGCTTTGACTTGACCGAACAATCTGTTACTTCCACCTCCAAAGAATACACGCCTACTTGAAAGTTTGTTTGTGAGTAACATTGTGTGAGGAACATATGTGATGTATCTAGAAAAATTTTAGTATTTGGCACGGATAATGCTAGCTCACAGTTCAGAACACAATAATAAAAATAAAGAAAATTGAACATTCAAAAGTTGTAAAAGCAATAGTTATTCTAGATCTTAAAAAAATATTCCTAAGATCACATAGCATCATGAAATGCAGAAAGGCATAGCATCATTTCAGCTTAGTAAAAATTTTAAATTTGAGCACTTGCCTCTTGGGAAAGCTTTGTTTATATTGATACTAAAATCAGACTTATATGATAAAAGGAACACTAAACAATTAGATTACTATATAATGCTACCAAAATGAAAGTAACATGATGAATTTGGATCATGTCACTATGTGGTCATTTGATTGTTCTAATTTTTCTCTGCATTCAGTGGATGCAAGAGCCCTATTTTTGTCAGAGGCCAAGCCACAAATTAGAAAGCTATTTTAACAATAGCAATCATTACTACATTTAATCTCTTACTCAAGTGTTCGGTGTTGGCTGTGCACTAAGCATTGTGTTTTTACTATACAGAGTCCTAAGGTAAGTAAAATTATCAGCAATCGCTTCCATTGAGGAAGGTGTCTTCAGTTATTCAGGTAGGTGTGGAAGTGAGATACAGATGTGTTGTAGAATAATGCAGTATAGAAAAATAACCAAGGAAGAAGTCTCCCCCTAAGGAATTCTAGTTATGGGAAGCAAAAGTGATGGAAGGAAAGGGCTCTCCATAAAGAAGTTGTCAAGGAAACATCACTGTCTTAACTTGAAAACAAGCAAAGTAAATCAAAGGGGGCTAATGCATTCTCATTATAGTGAGAAGTGTGTGTGAAGAAACTATAATTGTAGATGACAACTTCAGAAGATCAACAGGAGTCATTTTGCCTGGAAGATAGTACGCTGACAGAGAATTGAAATGATTCAAGAAAACGAAAGAAAATAGATGTCATAGCTGTAGTAAGCATTGGTTATAGGAGGGTTAGGGATGGTGGCTATTGACATGAATGGCTTTCAGATTTCTAGGCTGTGCTTCTGAGGAGAACATTTATTTGTTTAGCTTACTGGCTGGTTTTGTGTTTCAACTTGACACACACCACTGGAGTAATCACAGAGAAAGGATCTTCCCTTGAGGAAATGCCTCCATGAGATCAGCTATAAGGCATTTTCTCAATTAGTGATCAAGGGTGGGAGGGCCCATTGTGGGTGGTGCCATTCCTGGGCTGGTAGTCCTGGATTCTTTAAGAAAGCAAACTGAGCAAGCCAGGGGAAGCAAGCCAGTAAGCATCATGCTCCATGGCCTCTGCATTATTAGCTGCTGCCTTCAAGTTCCTGCCCTGCATGAGTTCCTGTCCTGACTTCCTTTGGTGATGAACAGCAATATGGAAGTGTAAGCTAAAGAAATCTTTTCTTCCCCAACTTCCTTCTTGGTCAGGATGTTTTGTGCAGAAATACAAACCCTAACTAGGATATTTGGTTTGTTTGTTTGTTTTTGTTTTAGGTAGAAAATATCAGAAAAGATGGGATATATGTAATGAGGAAAGGAAGTAATGGAGATTTTCTTACTAAAACTAAAATTAAAATTCTATTGTCCCTACCATTGCCAACCACCTAATTGGTATTTGTACGTTTGTTTGCTATTGTTGTTTTGAGACACAGTCCCATTATGTCACCATGCTGCGCTTGAAGTTTGTATCCTACGGTGTCAAGCTCCTTAGTCCTGGGGTCATGGGCATACAGATCTGTGCTGGCCTCAAAATGTATTGTTAATGTGGGAGTGTAATGAGACTTGACGGTTGTCCACATCAAGCCCCAATTATCTGTAATGATGAATGGCCATATAGTCATAAATCACTTAGTAGTGTGCAGTGTTTCATCTTCCTCGTAGATAATCCTATAACAGGGCCAATAGAAGCGTAATAGCACAAATTACATTTCATTCTTTAATTAGATGGCTTCTTCTGGCTCATGTAATTGTTAATTTGGTAGTAGAAATGAAGCAGAATATACAAACATGTATGCAAGATTAAAGCTGGCCTTTAAAAGAAAATCCGTGCTAAGTATGTTTTTCTTTACATTAATCCTCAGTAGTTTCCTGGAAGATGTGCTCAGTTTGCTATAATCAGCTTATTGATCTTATCCCCAAAAGTGACTTAAAATGGAGGAAGAGTTTTCATTTTCATTTGAAAACAAAATAAAACGCTAGGTACTTTTCCTACTTGGCTGCAGGTATCTTTATTTCTGAAAAGAACCATGTTAAGAAAAGTATCCTTTCAGGTTTATTTCAAATTGCATTTATATATTCTTCATATTTTTTCTTTAGTAATTGACATACAAAAAAACATCAGCTATTTATTTATAGCAAATGCTTAATAGCATTTAGACTCCATCAGAAGTATATATCCAATAATGTTTCTGAAAATAGTCCTATTATATTTCCATACTTTTCATATTTGATTCATTCTTTAAGTATAGATTCTAAGAATGCATGTGTCTTAGTTAGGGTTATTATTGATTTTATGAAACCTCATGACCAAAAGCAACTTGGGAAGGAAAGGGATTATTTGGCATACATAAACTGAGTCAAAGAACATTGAGGGAAGCCAAGTCAGGAACCTGGAGGCAGTAGTTGATGCAAAGCCCATGGAAGAGGGCTGCTTGCTGGCTTGCTCGGCCTGACTTCATATAGCACCTAGAACTACCAGCCCAGGGTGGTGCCACCAACATCAATACCTAAGTAGGAAAATGTGCTATAGGCTTGCCTACATCCCATTCTTAAAAAGAAATTTTCTCATTTGATGGTCTCTCTTTTCAGATGACTGTAGCTTGTGTCAAATGGATAGGAAACTAGCCAAGACAAAATGACAAATTTGTATTTTATCACCTTCGTCCCCAGTTAAAAAGACAATAGCTCATGGAATTTTAAAACATTAAGTTGACTTCAGAGATGTGGAGCATGCCTTATGCAGTCATACAGGAGCCCCTGAAGAAGTTAGTGTTAGGCTATAGCAAGCTGAGTACCATAGAGTTATGTTACTTCATAAATGTAGCTTCTCCCCGAATGCTAACTCCTAAAGTTATTTCACTGAATACTTCTCAGTACTGCTTCAGTTACTTGAGAGTACCCTCTGAGTTTGGCTATCTCTTGTCTTGCTATTTCCACAGACTACTTACCCAAGACCCAAAGAAATAAGTGACTTATTCCAGTACAGGGAGAGTTGATTTCCATACCACCCTGTCTGACTTCCACAACAATTCAGTTAACTAGCAGCCTGTGCTGCCTTTCTGCAAAGCTCTCACGAGAAACCAATCTGAAAATGCAGTCCCATTCTAATGATTTTTATTAATTTTATATAAAAATATAAAAAATGCATGCTATCTTCCATTAGTGTGAATAATTTATTTTAAACATTTTTGCACGGGTATTTTTCTTGCCAAAAATGTAAGAAACTCTTATGGAACTTTAGTCAATAATACCCTACAAACTTGATTTAATATATCTACCTCTTCATAGAAGAACATTCTTTATATTCTATGGAGGAATTCTCATTAATATGGCTATTGAGTCAAGTACAAAGTCAGCATAGAATTCCCTAATAGCCTTCAGAAATAGAATAATTTAATTCTACAAAGGTTCCAGTCTGCTTAGCTTCCTTCTTTTCCAAAGTAAAGAGGTGAAGTCAGTCCAAAATGCCTTCACGTTCTCATTTCCAGTTTATAATAAACTTATTTGCACAAAATGTTGCTCTTTCCCCTTAAGCCTTTTTATTAGTTAGACATCATTTTTATAGCTGCTGATGCAAATAGCAAGGAATATTGAATGAACTACATTAAACACAGTGAATGTTTGATGAGATTTTTCTCTTGTGCTCCTCTCTACAGACATTAATGTTCCACTAGAGTTATGGAGTGATTTGTTTAAAAAAAAAAAAAGGAATAATATGGCTGAATTAGATCCTAGACATTTTACATAAATAATCTTCCTAATTTATTGTTTTTAAAATATAATATGCACATGCTTTATTTTATCAGTTAAAAATGAAAAAACTCTAAAGCACAAAGAAAAAAATTATGCCAAAAATTGTATAGACAATTTCTAAAGTAAAATTCAAGAATTCCTGTAGCCATACTTCCCTTGTTAGTTTTCTACCAAACAGTCTGGGAGAATTTAAATAGATACCTTCTAAATATCGTGAGAAAGGGGGATGATAGAAACTTTTATATGAGGAGTCAGAAGCACTGGTCAAGTCATGTAGAAGAAAAATGTGATGTAGGGAACTGTTGGTGTTAGGGGCAAGATGAAAGTTGTAGGGATGGAGAAAGGGAGGGAGAGAGTGTGAGAGATAAAGGAAGAAGAGAGAAGAGTTGGAGAAGGAAAGAAAGAGGGAGGAGGAAGGGAAGGAGGGAGGGAGGTGATAAAGGATAAAGGAAGGAGAGATGGAGAAGGGAAGAGAGAGGGAAGGAGGGAGAGGGGGAAGGAGGGAAGGAGGGAGGGAGGGAGGGGTGAAGGATAAAGGAGGACGAGATGGAGAATGGAAGGGAGAGGGAAGGAGGGAGGGAGGGAAGGAGGGAAGAATAAGGGAGGAAGAGATGGAGAAGGGAAGATAGAGAGGGAGGGGTGAAGGATAAAGGAGGAAGAGATGGAGAAGGGGAGGGAGAGGAAGGAAGGGAGGGAGGGTGAGAGGTCCCTGTGTGGGGACTGAAGCTGGATTCAGAGTAACCAGGGAACCAAGAAAGTGAAGAGGGAAGAAAGCATATTTGGGAGCTGCTCAAGATCTACAGAGAGCAAAGCTATCTAACAAAGGAAGACTTGTAAAATGAACTTCAGAAAGTCCCTTTTTACTGTGTTTTAAAAGCTGAAACGGTACTTTGATTTTTCTAAGTTGCAACTTCCTTTAATGCACTTTACTTTGAGTCTGGGCTTTGTGGGCTCTTAATTTATGTTATAATGAAAGATCTGTGTGGTTGCTAAAATGAAGGTTCCATTCTAGCAGTTCCTGCATAAGTCCTCCTGTCTTCCTGACTCTTTTCTGTTTACAACATAACAAGGCCATAGAAAAATATAAAATGCTACCTTAGATTCCATCCAGATGTCAACAGTTCTGCACCATAGGCAGTGAGGCAAATATTGAATGACCACTCAGCATTGCAGCTAAAGGGAAGAATCCAGAATCTCACACTGAGTTAAGCAATGCCATTTAGGCAACTGAAAGTGAAAGTAAGAATGTCAGCTCCTCTGGACTACTTGGATGCATCCACGTCTGAAACACAGGTTTCTCTCCTTCCCTTAACACCACCTTCAGACATCTATCCCTGCAGAGTTACTCCTATTTCTAAATTTTCAGATGCTTATCATTTATTAATTTTTTAAAATAAAAATCCCTTCACTTTGCTCATCTATCCCCTTAATGGACACCTGCTTTGAACTAACTTGCCTCATATACTCTTACCCTACTCCCATGCTGCAGGACAAGGTGGTAATGTCCTGTGTTTACCTACAGAATATAAAAATGACAACAGATCTTTGAGTCTCTCCCTACCACCAGACTACCTCCTACATTACCTCAGGGAAACTGTCAGTGCCTCAGCTGAGGAAGCTGTGTCCTATTTTAAAGCTAGAATTATAAAATAGCTATGAAGAGCTTCCTTCTCTTCAAATCAAACTGTCTCCCTGGACTGGAGTCTGAAATTCGAACAGAGGTATGCAGTTGAAAAGCAAAATGTAGACAGTTAAATGTCCTCATCAAATTAAGAACTACATGATGATGAGAAATATTTGGGTCAGATATATTCTTGCTGTTGAATGATCTCGTTCATTGTGTCAAAGAGCAAATTGTATAATCTCCCTCCTCCCCATCTTTGGAAGCTACCACAGGGTACTAGTAAGTCAACTCTTATATAACACACATACACACACACACACAGAGCGAGAGAGGGAGAGAGAGAGAGAGAGAGAGAGAGAGAGAGAAGAGAGAGAGAGAGAGAGAGAAGAGAGAGAGAGGGAGAGAATGTCAATAAATTAACAGTCATGAAAAAGCTGCATAGTTAGCAGAAGATGGCCTAGTCAGCCATCACTGGGAAGAGAGGCCCCTTGTTATTGCAAACTTTATATGCCCCAGTACAGAGGAATGCCAGGGCCAAGAAGCAGGAGTGGGTGGGTAGGGGAACAGGGCAGGGGGGAAGGTATAGGGAACGTTCAGGATAGCATTTGAAATGAATATAAAGAAAATATCTAATAAAAAGAAAGAAATATATAAGCTATGGAAATCCACTTCCCCTTTTTATTGAAAATATTTTTTTCTCATATACTATGTGCTCATTCGTTTCTCCTCCCTCTACCCCTCCTAATTTCTTCTACTCCCTTCACCTCTACTCCCTTTCTGTCTCTCATTATAAAAGAACAGGCTTATTAGACATGACAACAAAACATAACAAAATAAAGTATAATAAGACAAAAGTCATTTTTTCTTTTCTTTTATTGATATTTTATTTATTTACATTTTAAATGTTATCTCCTTTCCTGATTTCCCCTGGAAGCCCCCTCATACCATTCCCCCTCCCCCTGCTTCTATGAAGGTGTTCCTCCACCCACTCACCCATTCCAGCCTTCCTGCCCTGGCATTCCCCTACACTGGGGCATCAAGCCTTCACAGGACCAAGGGCCTCTCCTCCCATTGGTGCCCAACAAGGCAATCCTATGCTACATATGTGGTTAATACAACCAATATTAATTGCTCATTGAAAAATACTCAAAATATATATCCAACCAATTTAGGACAGATAATTACTTAGACATTTGATATGTCTCAGGAGGATAATATAAGTTAAAGCTTTCTATACTACTTTTAGAGCCATAACTGGTTCAATATGCAAATTTAAAATGCTAAATTTATATTTAAACATATCTTATAGAAGAAAAAAATATAAAAATATCTTTGAGAGTTTCATATGTCACAATAAAATATAAACACAATTTATATTGATTTCAGAACAGGCAAAGCTCACTAACTTTACTGTAACAAGAAATCCAACTATGTTTAAAGCTATAATTGGCTTCATTTATTTGATGGTTTTTAAGGTGTTTAGCTCAGAAGCACCATTAAAACTAATTTTTCTTGAAGCACTCTTCCCATAAGTTGTTTGAGAATTTTCCAGTTGTCAAAAGTGAAAACCAGGTTTTACGGAAGTCCAGTAGTGTTGCCCATGAGAAGTTTGAGCAATGCCTTTCCTGCCTGTCCCATGTGATAGTCCTACTCAAACATAGTCATTGGGCAGATGAATACTATTATCAATATTGGGGAGCTGAGTTTTAAAATATTTATACACCTCCCCTCCCATTCTCCCCTGTATTCTCCTTTCTTTTCTTCATGTAGTAAGTGGTGCTCTATTAGAAGTTCAGTCCTAGTACAAATATCATAAACTTATGACTATCACAGAGACACCTATTCTTATAGCCATTTGTCTTGGAATTTTTGACTACACACTGATGCAAGAAATTACAAATACTCAAAAATAGAAGGCATTTAGCAGTGTTATTCTTGTATGTGAATAAATCAACAGTGCACAGAAACACATTTAGGAAGGATACATGGTTTTATAATAATTATGTGAATCACAGTTACCTTCACTCATGAAGAAACACTTGAAGGTTCAGTAAATGGCACCAATAAAACTGGTGATCTATTTGGAAATGGACATTAATAATGCACCTATACCATATTTTATGATGGAAATATCTACAAGAGCCAGAGTTGTTCAGCGTTTGCTACTGATAAAAGTATCAACTCAAAACATACCTCTGTGATAGGAACGTGTGCCGGAAATCCTCATTCCGAGGATTCACTGCCAGTTGAATTGATGCCATCTCTTCTCTCATAATACTAACATTTAGTTTACTTCAAATTCATCAGTAGTGTTACTGAAGGACCCATAGAGAGTCACTTCTATTTAATATAAATAAAATCCCAATACAATGAAACATTTGTGTGTGTGTGTGTGTGTGTGTGTGTGTGTGTGTGTGTGTGTGTGATTGTGCCATCCTATAGTCACTTAATAAATCTTTGTAAAGAGAAAAGAAAAGGTAGAGAGAGGGGAAGTGAGGGAAGAAAGGGGAAGGGAAAAGGAAGGGGAGAATAAAATGAGTTTTCTATCAAATTGTGCAACGTTGGGCGGTGACAGTGATATTAAATTATCCTATTCCATTGATGAGATGGATGATAAAGTAAGAATAGATACAGTGTGATTTCCTTATCCCTGAGCCCTACATGATGCAAATCATACCAGTTTGGCCCACACAAGGTTGCTACAAATTTTTGATAAGGTATGCTGGAGAAAATAAAAATCTTCTTTGTATTGTCACAAAGGCAAATGTATTTCATGACTCTCTACCATTGCTAATTACATAATTATTCTAACTAAAGTGGCCCAAAAAAATGTCAACGGGAATTATAATGTCCCTACTATCATTTTTAAATTGAAAGAGGTTTTGTTAAAATAAAGTATCAGTAGATAAGATGTAAAATAAAATAAAATAAAGACGAAAGCAACATTATGTCAGATGAGGGGGATGTTCAGAAGACAGTCAAAGCACTAGAGGTTGAGGAACCATGTGGGTGAGACTGAGGGCAACAGTGTGCTCTGGAGCACACAGCACAGGGATAGGAAACATCCCTTTGAGTCCTATTGATCGGAATTCTGACTTTCTGTTCCAGTCACTTATTTTGTAACTGTTAGTCTTCCCGTGTGGCACTCCACTAAAAGAGGGTAAGGATTTAATATGATAGCAATACAAAGCACTGGCCCTGAGCCAGCTGTTTTCTGCGTGCTCAGTGCCAATTCCAACATGGCTGCTATTGATTCTTGCCTATAACTGGTCACGGTTTACGGCATTGTATCATGAGCATTTCATATAGGCACAAAGATTCACCCAAAGCACTCTGAAAGTACCAGTATTTATAGAAATATCACATTTAGTATCACACTGGGATTTTCAGTGTCATAGGGGCTTTTGTTCTGGAAATTTCTTGTTCTTGAAGTTTTTGCCAATGAAAGTGAAAATGAGTCTCTCATAAACACAAGTGTCTTGGCCACACATGGGCAAACTTCTTACTTTGTGTGAGTATTTCTTTAATATGAAATTCAAATTTATGTTCACAATGCCTCTAACAGATATGAATATTTTACTTTCTCTTTTTTAAAGGAGGGGAGGAAGATGAATTTTATTGATCTGTAAAGAAAAGGGCGCATCCTCTCACAGGGGAAGAGGAGGGAAAATGGGGGCAAATCACAAAAGGAAAAAAAAACACCTAGTTAAATAGAATATTTTGAATTTAAAAAGAGATGTGTTCATGTATTTTGAATTTAAAAAGAGATGTGTTCATGTAATCCAACCAGCCACAAAACAAGTGAACTACATAATGCATAAGTATTATTTATCAGCAATGTCCTAGCTACGCTGAATCCTTTGGAAGAACCTCATGTCTACCTTGAGTGTCTCTTTCATTACTCTTCTCGTGGTGCCTAACTGACCATAAGAAATGTATGTTCAGGATGAAAAGGAAGAAAGAAAGGAAGAAAGAAAACAGAAAGAAAGAAAGAAAGAAAGAAAGAAAGAAAGAAAGAAAGAAAGAAAGAAAGAAAGAAAGAGACAGAGAGACAGCGAGAGAGAGGGAGGGGGAGAGATGAAGGAAGGAAGGAAGGAAGGAAGGAAGGAAGGGAGGGAGGGAGGGAGGGAGGGAGGGAGGGAGGGAGGGAGGGAGGGAGGGAGGGAGGGAGGGACACACACACAGGACTGGGGGAGACATTTCAACCCAATTTTCTCTTACAACTCTGAAAGCAAGTTTAAAGTAATAAAGAGAACATGCTGTGCTAACTTTACATTGAGGTGTGAGGAAAGTAACCTAAATATTCAAAGTGATACTGGGTAATCCCTGACAAAGCCTTTTATCTCCCTCTCTAAGGACTACAGGAGCCAGGAAAGTAAGATATCTTCTACATTTAATTCTAAAAGTATGCATTTTACTCCAGCCTAGATTCTACTTTGTCATAAGACTGACAATATCATATAACTTCCTAATGCGTTTCTTCCAAAGCAGTGTGCTGGAACAACACCGTGGCATTGATTCATTCTACACGGTTGATAGTGCGACTGTATAATTAGAAGAACTGTGAAGAAAGCTTTCACACTTCTGCCCCGGTTGAAGAAATAAACAGCTCCGTGGGATGAATCTTTAAAACATTAAAGGATTTAAAAATAAGTGTTATGTTTGTGATTCATGCAGCCCATATTAATTTGAGATACATTTATCATTTAGCTAAGCAGAATGATAACTTGGGTGAGCAATGCTTCCTGCCGAATGACGGGCTCAGTGTGATTACTACAGAGAACAGCAGAAGTTGGCAAGGAAGAGTTAAGAGAGGGATTTTCAGAAATTTAGTATGCATATGAAGTACCTAGACATCCTCAAAAAGTCTCAAACCAGTCCTCTGAGGTTCTCTTTTAATAAGCAGAGTTTTATCCTAGAAGTGTGCATACTAAATAAGACTTGAGGCTATTTGCTTCAGGTAATCTTAGCATAACAATAAAAACACAACCAGACAGAACCCAACCTTCTATGAATCAATATAGGAAGGGAGAATCTAAGAACAACTCAGTTATTTGAGAGCAATCCTGCCTTATGTCTTCAAATTCAATTTATGCATCTCCCTACAGAGTGTCTTCCTATAAAATTTCTTATAGGATTAAACCATATATATATATATATATATATATATATATATATATGTATATATATATATATATATATGTGTGTGTGTGTGTGTGTGTGTGTGTGTGTTTATATATAATACATATAATGTGTATATATAATGTATAAATTGTGATAGTTAATATTGTCAACTGGAGAACATACAGAATTGCATAGGATCCAAAACTGAGTATGTCTATGAGGAAGTTGCTACATTGGGGAGCTGAGTTGGAATCTTACCATAAATGATGGTAGCACTTTTCTACGGGTTGGAGACCTTGCCTAAATAAAAGGAAAGGGAGAGAAACAACAACACTCATCTCCTCTGCTTCCTGACTGGGGATGCAATGAGATCAGATGCTTTAGGCTTATTTCATCATGAATTCCTCACCATGATTGATTGTACCTCTCCTTTCTAATGCTATTTTGTCAGGAATTTGTCACCTTAATAAGAACAGTAGCATACACATAGACAGGCATATCTACACACATACACATACACAAACTCTCTCTCTCTCTCTCTCTCTCTCTCTCTCTCTCTCTCTCTCTCTCACACACACACACACACACACACACACACACACACACACACACGTATTTGAGTCCAACAGATTTTTCATTCTTATTCACTGATTGCCTCCAACACTTCACTGAAGTAGCTGTTTCCTTCTCCAAGGAAGCGTATTACAAACATGTTCTGACATGCCTCTGCCTCTCCAGGCTTCAGGATGATTGTTTACTGTTTTTCTAATGGGTCCAAGAGACATTGGTGATAACATAGACACAAAGACCCACAATACATATTCTTGCTAGTATTGAGCTGATTATATATGTATACACATACACATATACATGCATAATGTATATATAGAAATATATATGTGCATGTGTATATAGAGAGTAGTAATCTGATGGTATAGAGACCATTAAAGACCTGTTATTTTCCATTAGCAGTGAGGAGACTTGAAATTTCATTTAGAACTTGCCTAGACTGGTACACAACATAGCACTCTTCATACATAGAGATAGCACCTGAACTTTGTATACTGCTGTATTTGCGAAGGAGGATAATTGATTGTCTCGAGTTGTATACACAGTGGGAAGTTCACCAGGCTTCATTGGATAGTTCCATGCCAATGGTCATATAGATATCCCTATTGGGTCATGAACACAAAGTAAAATCACATGAACTTAGGAAAGGGGCTCATAGGAAGAGGAGGTGATTGACAGACAGGGGATGCGAAGGGTGGAGAGAAATAAAAATGTATTATATTTGAAATTGTCAAAGAAAAGTTTTAATCACTAAAAGATATAAAATAAAAAATGCAATTAATTATGTAAAACACAAAGGAAACAAATCAGAGTTCTGAGGCAAAGAACACTGGTCTTAGGAGCCATGAGTCAAATCACCATTACAGGCAAGTGTTTATAACAATTGCAAAGAAGAAAGATTCTAGAATGTTCTACATATTCTTCTTTATTGTAATTATGTACAAGAGCAGATTTACTCATCAGGATGCCATAGCTATGATCCAGGCATTGTTTTAATAGACAAAAATTAAAAACAACAACAACAACAACAACAACAAAATAGACATAAAGAAATATGAATATCTAATTCAAATTACTGAGAGAATGTTTCTTGTTTCTGTCCTGACATTTAACAAGTTTCCATTCCCACTCTAGTACTCATAAAAAGAAAAAATAATTGACACATTAAAAAAAATCAACGGCTACCTCCCACCCACTGTGATGGGCACAGAGACACCTTGTTCTTCTACCAGTCAGGGTCAGAACAGTTGGCTGTCCTTTGCTTATCCCAGCTTGATGCCTGGCTTGGTGGCCAAAGCTGGCTTATGCCTATGACTCATAAAAATCAAATTGAATCAAATCAAATCCAGGCAGCACAGTGCAGGAGGAGAAAGACAGACACAGGCATGCAGACTGCTGAGCCACACATAGACCTGCCCTCCAGTGCATAACACAGGCAGACCATGGAAACCTGCTTGCTGTTATGCCTGTAGCATGGATAGAGGATGTCACCTGAGGACCTGCCATATGGCCAGCCTGTAGCAGGAGGTACCACAATGAGCAAGTATGTGGTGCTCAGATGGGAGAGAAAGAGAAGTGGGACAGTTTGAGCATTGTGAAGAGAGATGGTGGAGAGCAATAGTCTGTTGTGTATAGCCTACCTGGCCACCTGAGGCCATGTGAGGTCCTAGTTTGAGATGCTGTTGAGGGCCATGTCTCAGTCTATAGCTATGTAGTACCAGGGCCAATGTCCATAAGCATATTGCCACTAAAGAACATGGAGATGTCCCTGGTTGGTCAGCCACCAGGAACTGTGTCCAGGACTGTGCGTAACTGGTGATCCTACCCCTTACTGGATACTGTGCTCTGGAGAGCTTGCCCCATCCATCACCAGCTTCAGTGTTCAGGAGAGCAGGCCCTCCAGCACACTGGAGGCAGCACAGTGGAGCTCATCATAGTAGCAGGGGAGTGTGTAAGCCAGCCCCAAAGGGCATGAGTATAAGAGAGCTGATCCTACTTCTCATCCGCTGTGGGGTAACATAAGCACAGAGGTGATCCCCCTCCTCAGCGTGCCCCTCACCACTTCCAGCAGGCTGGAAAGCTGCCTACAGGGTCATAAGATCCAGGGTGCTAGCCTTGCCCTGAGCTTGCCAGGACAACACAGCAGAGATGACCCTGACGGCAGGAGTTCTGGGGAGCTAGTCCCAAGGGTGAGAGTGTGGAAAAGCTGGCCCCACCACTCATCTGCCATGAGGTAGCTTAGGTCCTAAGGTGATACCTTAGGTGAGCACTGACTGCTCTTCCAGAGGTCCTGAGTTCAATTCCCAGCAACCATATGGTGGCTTGCAACCATCTATAATGGGATCTGATGCCTTCCTCTGGTGTGTCTGAAGAGAGCAATGGTGTACTAGTATGCAGAAAATAAATAATTTTTTTTGAAAATCATATTGAGATTGAACCCCAGAGTTAGGGCTGAGCGGTCCCTTACCCCTCGCCACCTTGAGGCAGTAGACTGTAGGATCATTAGAGATACTGAGCAGGCCCTGACCTTAGTTACCTGTACCACTCATGAGTGTGGGTCCTGCATCTTACCTGGGCAGCACAGTAAGGCTGGCCCTGGTCAAGTGCGAGCCATTGGGCCAGCTCTGAGGATTGGGGAAGGGAGAGCTGGCCAGCAACTCATCTGCTGTGAGGTGGCATGGGTATAGGGGTGAAACCCTCACTTATCTCTCACGACAGGTAATAGTCCACTGGCCCTGGGGCCATGAGAGCTGGTGATCTTGCCTTGCCCCTCACCAGCTGTAGCACTCAGGAGATGGGACCCCGCACCTCAGCTGGGCAGCACAATGGATCTGGCCCTGATGGTGAAGGCAGAGGTGAGACAACCCAGAGGGTGTAAGAGCAGGAGACCAGGCCCAGCCCCACATAGGCTGTAGCACTTGGGACAATGAGGCCTATACATTGCCTGCATAGCTTCAGCACAGTGAAGCTAAGTGTGGAGGTAGGTGTGGGTTGGTTAAGCTGTCCCAGAGGACAGGAGAGCAGGAGAGCTGCCTCTGTCTCCTGCTGACGGCAGCACTGGGTGGCCTAGTCAATGCAGTGCTGGAGAACTGACCCTGGTAGTGCAAATAAGAGTGAGCAAGGGAATGACCAGCTTAGCTATCACCCAGACCCAAATCCAGGGCTCTGAGCTGGCCCACCCCAAAATCTATATTATCTGAGAGTGGTTGGGATGGTTGAAAGGGCCAGCCCTGATGTTTCAAAGGTGCAGGATTTCCACAACACAGGGTAACAACAGAATAACCAAGAGTCCAGGTGAGAATCCAACATTGATGGTGTCACAGAAACCAGAGATCTCGAACCTAACTAATAATTCATTGCAATGAATATTTTCAAGTAATGCAGTATGTAGATATGTGGATATGTGGGTAGAGGGATATAGTCTGGGACATACTAGGATATGCTACAGATTCCATGGTTAGTTTTCTATGCTTTGGTTTATGTTGTTATTGTTTGTTTATGCATGTTTTTTTTGTGGGAGGGAATTTGCAATAGAGAAGGGCAGATATGAGGGAAATGGGGGGAGGGATGAGTGGGACTCAGTGCATTATCTGAAACTAATAAAGAATCAGTAAAAGTTTTTTTAAGAAAAAAAACACAAAAATCAATTATTTCTCTTGGACTCATCCAAAAAACAAGACTGCAAGTTACTGACTGAGACCTAGAGAGGCAGAGGCAATGTCAGAACATATTTGTGAGATACTTACCACCAGCGTCATAAACAGGCAGCTATTTCAGTGAGTGTGGAGGCTGAAGGAAGGCAGAATGATAAGCCCTGGGATGGCCATCCTCTCATGCTCTGTCTCACTGTGGACTTCACTTCCAAGATCCACAATGGCTTCTCGCATTTTGAGATCAGAGAAGGATCCCCTTCTAGCTGTGGCAGGGAGTGGAGAAATGCAGTCATCATGAAGTATAAATGTAAAATACAATCTGCCTTCTCTAAAGCAAAGGCTTATTGTCCAGACACCAATAATTTGAGCACATCAGTTCAGTTTGGATGTCAGCATCCTCTCACTAAAACCCACAGATCCCTCCCTTTCTGTGCTACATGAGAGGCCCAGGTCAAGCAGTCAGAACCAGAATTCATGGTCTGGGAAACCTTCAGTAAGGCATGGAAGCTGGGCTGCTTTAAGCTACACCACTATGAAAGGAGCAGTGAAAGTCACAGCGCAGTAACTTAAGGGTCTTTGTTGACTCATATGATTATAGGAATTCCTCTCTCTGTCATAACTTGCTGCCATGTTAAAAGAGCTCTGCTTAACTTGTAGTGAGTCATAAGGAGAGCTTGCATACACACAGAACCTCTCTGAAGATAAGTTATTTAAGGAAAGGAAAAACCAAGCATGAGAGACAATGAAAGATCCGATAAGAATTTAAAGTCCTTAGCACTCATCCTATAACAGGCATTAAATGTACCCCCAAGTCTAGCCACATTACTATAAATATTCTCTTAAAAAAAATCTATTCAGGTGGAATAACAGAAATAGCCTATCTAATCCCTTCCCTCTCCCTCTCTCTCATACGTGTGTGTGTGTGTGTGTGTGTGTGTGTGTGTGTGTGTGTGTGTGTGTGTTATCACAAAGTTATAAGACACCCCAAAGAGCAGAAATGTAAAACACAATAAAAAATTAATCTAAACAGTACACACACATGGCATAGATACTGGAATTAACCAAAAAACTTGAAATGACTAAGCAAAATGTTGAGTTTTATTTGAAGAAGTATGTAGAATGCAAGACTAGGCAAATAATATAAACAGAGAGGCAACAACTCTGGGGAAGCGTGAAATGGAAATACTAAGAACCAAGAGCACAGCAACAGAAATGGAGAATGACTCCACATTAGTAAAAATAGGCATGGCCAAAGACTCAGCACCGTTAAAGGTAGATTATCATAAATGTCATCAAATGTGTGTGCAAAGATGAAACAGAAAAATGAAAATATAGGCCAGTCCATTCAGTGCCTGTGGGACAGTTCTTTTCTTTAAAAAAAAATACATATATATATATATACATATATATATCATATATGCTAATAAAGCCAAATAAGAAGAGTAAAGAGATCACAGAGAAAAGAAATATTTTACTTTGTAGCAACCCAGGGACCGGAGGAGATACTTCTGACCTCCAGCATTCACATAAAATGCAGGAGTACGTGGGAGCCTGTCTGTTAGCTCTGTGTTCAGATAGTGAAGAAAGAGGAGCTACAGTTGAGCTAGCTATTGAGACTAGCTAATCAGTAAGCTCTGAGTTCACTGAGAGACGTTGCCTCCGTGAATAACATGGGGAACAAGCGATTCATGAAGACACTTGGTATGAGTAAAATATTTGTAGGGACAAAAGAGGAAAGTTCATCAACCTCAAAACTGGTGTTGAGGATAGCTCTGCTTGCAAAGGAGAAGAGAAATACTGTCTCACAGTCAGAGAGCTCTCATAAGGAGCAGACTCACTCTCAACAGCTATTGACAGTAGTTCTCTAGGCTAATTGAAAGAAGTCAGAAATGTGGATCCCTATCAGCAAAGAAAGAGGACCGGTGAAGAAAGACACGAAATGTCACTTTAGTATTATCCTTACTGCATCCGAAGTACTGCTCTTTAGTAAGCAAGAGTAACAAGGCATTTGAATGTGCAGCTGAGGGCAAGAACTGAGAACAGGGTTCATAGAAAATGCTCAGTCAAAGCCAGGCCAGACCAACCAGAGAATATAGCGAATTAAATAAGGAACATAAAATACAGTCAAAATAAATTCAATTAAATCCGCATTTAGTATATAAATGACTTACATGTACTAATGATAAGACAGATTTTGCAAAAGGACGAAAAACTATGAGGCCCACCTATATGTTGTCCATCAAATATATATATATAATGATTCAAATAGGTAAAAATGCAGGGAAAGGGAAAATATGTCCTGTTAACAGTGTTAAAAGTAAAACTTGAATGGCTATTTTAATTTCACAAGGACTTAGAACAAATAAAACTGTCAGTGATAAAAAGCCACATTATTTGATGGTAAAGCTGCTACATAAGAAAACATATAAAAGCCCTCATTTAAAAAGGTAGCTAACCACACAGTGTCAAAATTTGGTAAGGGTGTGTGTACAAACCTCACTCAGTAAGCGATGCCGCTCAAGCATGGGTTTGGATCCCCAGTACCCAGACAAACAAAATATCAAATGTGGTTGTGCATAAATATATAACCCTAATAGGTGTAGATGAGACACAGGTAGTGAATGGACTCTATCCAACCTGAGCGTACTAAGCCTGCCTCTGATAAGCCTTAATCTTCTCCCCAATTCCCACTACCTTGCTCAAAACCATTAAATTATGTTTTTAATGTTAGCCTTCAAGGTCTATTCCCTTATTTAGCCAATTCCCCCTCCTAAGGTTGACTACCAAGGTCCTGCTATTAAAGTATCGAAGTCCAGCTATCAAAAGCCCCTTTTGGCTCACCTAATTACCATGTCCAACTAAAATTAAACCTAACAGAGGGTTTCTCATCTTACCTTTGTAAACTAACACTTCCCTATGTGCCACATCTGTCTCCTCTGTGTCTAGAGACAGTCCTTTGTTCTCTGGACAAATACCCCTGCCCTGTTTCCCTTCTCTTCCCCTTGCCCCTCATCCTCTTGTATTTGTCTGTTATTCCTTGACCTCTGTCTCTTTAGTACTGAGAACTTGGTCTCAGGAGTCCTAGACTGATACTCTTCCTTTCAGGTGGACCCCAGAGCTCACCAGCCAGTCACTCCAGCCCCACTGGTAAGCGTAAGGTTAAGGAGAGGCCCTAACTCAAAGTAAAAGGCTGAGAGCTGGTGAGCAGCACAGTGTGTTGAGTGGCTAGCTGCCAAGTCTGAGTGTGATCCCCAGAAACCATAGGGTAGAAGTTATCCTCTGACCTCTACGCATCCAATGTGGCTCACACACATGCAAAATAAATACGTCAATGTAATATCAGGAGATGCGTAATCAAGGACTACATCCCACATCAATGTCTGGCCTTTTCGTGCACATGCATCCTCACCGCACATAGACACACATAAATCACACAAACACATATGATTCAGTAGGTAGAAATGCTCTCCATATTGTGTAAGATGACCTCTTCCACCTATCTGTGTATTGCCCACAGAGATTCTAGTGTGCAAGCTGTTTTGTCTTTATTTTGAGGAAGCTGGATGAATACAGGCCCTGGGTGGACCTAGAAACAGCACCATCTGTTAGGCACCACCCATACAGTACAGGCGGCTTATTTCATGGACAGAAAGGAATCCTCAATGCACTTATTAGTGAGAACTGGAATGGTAAAGGCACATGGATACAGTAAAATATTATCAGGGAAACCACACTCAAGAATTTATCAGGCATATCAGATTGAAAAAGGGGTGTAATTCCTTTGCTTGGACCCAATAAAGTGACAGATACCTAATACTGTGGTGGCAGAGATCCATACCAACCTATTACCTGATAGCTAGTGTCTATGTGTGTGTCAAGGACTGAGGACTTCCTGTCTCAGCTTGGTCCTCCTTATTGATCCTGTCTCCTTAATCATCTGCCTATTCACCTATTTGCTTGTCTGGACCCGGCCCCAGACCAGTCGAGTTTCCTGAATCTGACAGTTCCCTACTTGCTCCCCATGGGGTTTGACCATTTCTCTCTTCAGCTGAAGTCTACACCTTTGCTCCTGATTCCAACCTCTACCTCTCAGCACCTGTTTCACTCAGTGTCGCATCTTCCTCGGCTCACATCTGAGGCCTTTAACTCTGCCAGGGCTCTTCTAACTTACACTCATTCTGTAACACACATGCACACACACACACACACACACACACACACACACACACACACACATATCTTTTGTGTTGTATGATATGAGTATTGATACGTAACAAGTAAGACTGGGATATTGTACCTTCTTGGGCATCAACTAAACTACCAAGGGAAGTGGATTTTATGGCACATCGCTGTCCCTAAACTTGCTAAACCTTGTGAGTTTATTGTTATTCAGTTGATTCTGACACAGTAGAAAGACATGGTGTGCTCATCTGTAATTATAGCATGCTCCCTCATGGCACTTGGCATTAATAAAACACTGAAAGACTGTTGTATTTCCCATTAAAGTAACAATAATAAAACAAAAGTAGCAAAATGGTGAGAAGTGGCACTTTTAGATCTATGTTAAAATGGAGGAGAAAATCTTGCTAATTACTGAAAGCTTTATTACATTTTAATTTGACTTTGTCTCATCGCTCCTTTTCGGTATGCAGTGGCCTCAAAAATTAATAGCCCCAATTCCCAATGCAGTTTGGAAGTCACCTGCTGGAAAGACTATATTCACAGCTCTTTCTAAGTCCTATTCCAAAAGAATTGGTTTTTTTTGACCTGTCTAGTACTCACCGGAAAGAACCTAGTTGCAAGGCTGTTTCTTATTGACCTGACAGAACAAGCCCAGTGTAAAAAGCCTTTTTCTCTAGAGGTACTTGTTGAAAACAATTATAACCAACACGTTAACCTCATAGCTGTCTGAAGTGGTCAGTAATGTTTAGGGGCAACAATACAGCAGCTGGGAAACTTCTTTGGAGAGAATCTGCATAATCCTCTGTCTGCAGAGGAGGTCCTCCACCCAAGCCCAGGAATCTAGGAAGCTACCTGCATGTTGTCTCTACACTGAGACTCGTGTGACTGCACAGAACATTCTGGAGAGGCTAGACATTCTCACCTTCAGCTGACGTGAGGGCGAAGCAATTAAAGTCTGGAGTGAAGGCAGAGACAGAAATGGCATCTGCCTAACTGAAATTAGAAGCATGCCTGGACATGGAGAGCCCCTAGCAAAGATGGACTACTTGTTGTGGCTAATCATTTCAAAAACTGTCTTTCTAATATTAGCTGGGTACTCAGGTAGCTAAGCAGACATCTTAATGACCATTAACAATAAAGAATAACTCTAAATATTAAATCTATGGAGTCACTAAAGTAAACAACTTTAATGAGTATGAAGTTGAGAATGGCTGTTATTGAGTACAAAGTTTCCTTCCAGGGTTCTGAAAAAATAATTTAGAGTTAAATGGTGATTGTTAAACCACAGCTTTTAATATAATAAAAAAATCTCTCATTAAATGATAAGTAGTTATAATAAATAAATTATCTCTCAATACAACCAAATGGAAAACTAGACTTTATTCTGGAAGACTATAACAACCCTCTATATAATTGATAGATGCAATGAGTAGATTATTAATAAAATATGGATGATTTAAACAGCTCTGCCTATCAATTTGCTCTTACTGGAATTTATAAAATGTTATAGAAAATAGTAGCAAAAGGTAGACCCAAAATATTTACTCAGATTTTGTTTATAATAGATGCTCCAACAATTCTAAAATAGTAAATTTATAAAAAACATATTATCAGACCACAATAGCCTATATTAGAAATCAACAGAAAAAATGTAGATGGAAAATCCCTCAGTATTTAGAAGTTAAGCAATACTCTTCTTAGCACATTTATTATAAAAGACTGTCAAAATAGATATGGAGGTACATGCCTGTCATTCCAACATGGAGAGTCAGACCCAGGAAGATTGCAAATTTGAGGCTCTCTTAAGCTGTCGGTGAATATGTAGTTAGAATATGGCCAGCCTGAGCTACATGTCAATGGTACACTGTGGAGTCTCTCTACAGACTCCCTTCATTTCCCCACCTTTTAATTTCTGTAGAAAGAATTCTGATTAGATGAACAGAGCATAACATTGAAAATATGTGGAGTTTATTAATATAAACTCGGACAGTGAGTAGGATCTCCTTATGAACTCCTTTCAGTTACCCACCTTTTATTTATGCAGAATGAATTTTGATGAGATACACAAAGCATGACATGGAAGATTTGTAGAGTTTATTAAATATGAACTTGCCCATTCTCAAGAATGAAACTGAGTCAGGCCCGAAAGAACTGTTACATTGAAGACCACACCTAAGACAAAGGGGGATATTATATATGATAACATAATGCTGTGTCTTTTTAGAAAAAGAACCTCAAGGTAGATTTCAATGTCGTCTCCACCCAGGACTTGAGAAATGGCTCAGATGAAGCTCTTTTGACTAGTCATCAAAATCTTGCACTTTCCTTTATTGCTTTTAAAAGATGCTGATTATGATGAAGGATGGACTCATCAACTACTAATAGTTGCTAATACTACTAGTAGTACTAATCTACTACTCTTTGACTATCTATGTAGCAGGAAAACAATTGCTTTATAATCCAAAGACAAGGATGTTAGCTCAAAGTGGTAGAACACTTGTCGAACATGCCCATGCTCTGGATTCACTGCCCAGTGAAAATTTCAAGACATTATAAAGTTTTTTAAACATATCTAAAATATATATCTTATAAGAATCAGCATATTGAAAAGAAATTTCATCGTACTAATTTTATGTATAAGACAAAAAATCATAACTTTAAACTTAGAAAGCTAGAGAAAGTATAGTAAGTTAAGAAATCGAATTAAGAAGAAAATGTTAAAATGAGAACAGAAATCCATGTAGAAATCTTTTGAAAGATAGATTATAGATGATAGTTAGATAAAAATAGGTAGATAACATATATAGATCATAGATACATAGATATATAGATGATAGATAGATAGATAGATAGATCATAGATACATAGATACATAGATACATAGATACATAGATACATAGATAGAGACATTGATAGAAAAGTAGATGATATATTATACATAGAGAGGTAGATGATAGAGTGATGGAGAGGTGGAGAGATAGATAGGCAGGCAGATAAATGGAGCATTTGGGGAAGCCAAAACTGATTCACTGAAAAAGAGAAAAATAAATAAACAGCTAGCCAAACTAAGAATGAAAAGGGGGTAAAGAAAAGAACAAGCTAAGGAGGAGAAGGACCTCAAATATTAGGTATCCTAATATTTGAAATGAGAGATGATTACTGAGCCCATGAGCACCAGAAGATAATAAAATAATACCCTCAATGTGTGCAAATGCCATAACTTTTATGAAATGTTTGAATTACTTGAGAAACAAAGATAACTTCTAGGAGCCATAGGTGATCTAGATAGGTTTCTTTAAAATTAGAAAAATTTTATCTATAATTAATATCATCTCCTGAAGCATCAGGCCGAAGTGGTTTCACCAACTGATAACATAAGACTTCAAGGAAGAAAAAAGCTGGAACTCACACTCCAGTCTCCTCTGAACAGAGAACCAGAAAGAGCTTTTCCTAAAGAATCACATGGTGTCAGCTACCTTAGTGCAAACATCATAAGGAAATAATCAAAAGGAAAACGGTAAGCATTTCTCAGCAACATAAATGCAAAAATCCTCAAAACAGTATTAGCAAACCTAACCTAAAATTGCCTGAAGTAAAATACATCTCAGGAAAATAAACCTGGATTTGGAAACGGGCACAAACCTATTTCTCCGCTGAATGGCTAATGTTTTCACCAAATGGTGATGCATTACCTAAGCACTCTAGAAAAAAAGAACCTAGTTACAGGTCCTGTGCTTTCGTTTCAAAATGGAGCATGGACTAGGAAATGACAAAGGAATTTGATGGGGAAACACAAGACGCCATTCAGAATACTGTGTTTAGAATTGGTGCAATTTGTTAGACTTTAGGCAGAAAGGACTGTATATAAGTATTACAGTGTAGATGATAAAGTTGTCGTCAGTGGAGCTCTGAGTGTTACTAATTTTTAAAACAGTATGTATGTATGTATATGTGTATGTATGCATAGTAATAGAGCAGTTAGGGGGTGTGGGAATTACTTTTGAGAAGGAGATCATGTGTAAACCAGCACAAGCCAGATGATTCATGTGGTGATGGACTGGAACAGATATCAGGAGCAACTCGGATCTTGCTAAATGGCAGTAATGGTCTTTAATCAAAGCAATATTTACATGTGTCTGTAGATACATAGATGGATGGATGGATAGATAGATAGATAGATAGATAGATAGATAGATAGATAGAAGATATGATAGGCAGATAATAAATTGATTGATTGATTGATAGATAGATAGATATGATAGACAGGTACATAGATACACAGATGTATAAATTGTAGATAGATATGATAGACAGATTGGCAGATAATAGAGATAGGTAGGTAGGTAGATAGATAGATAGATAGATAGATAGATAGATAGATAGATAGATAGATGGATAAATAGAAAAACAGACAGACAAGAGTTATTATATACACAGACACATTTTCTTCTTTTTCAGTCAGGAAGGCATTAGAAAAAAATAGTTGAAAATTTTATCTGAAAATTCTTTTATCATATGATATGTTTTCATTAATTGATTATCACTATAATTATTTGTCCTAATTACTGGTTTTATCCACATTCAGATAAATATTGAAACCAAATAGACAAAATAGTCTATTCATTCTCCTTTTCCATTCACCCATTTAATAAATATTTACTCATTTGAGAACAAAGATTATTCTGTCATGGGACTATCAAGTATAAATATAAAATCTTTAAATATAAAATTTCTATCTTGAGAATATAAAAATATTCATAATGTGAATATTCATGGAAAATGTGGTACAATCCATGATTTAAATAATAATACGTATAATATACAATGATAGCTACATTTTTATATATTGAATTATTCCAAAAACAAGTAAAACAAAAAAATTTTAGCAACAAACAAAAATTTCCTACTAGTGAAACTGCTCAATTCTTTGTTTTTTTGGCAGCGACCTACCCTCAGTATGAACTCCCCTGTAACTTGACGATCTCATTCTTTATTAATCCAATTTTACACTCAACACATAGTTACCCTCACTTACCATCTTACATGGATCATATTTAGAGATTTTAAATGTCTGTTAATGCCATTATTCAACATTTATTCAGAGGCAACTATAAACCCCTTTCTGGAAATTCCTAAAGTGAATTAGGCATACTTTCTGTTTTTACATAAGTCAGTAGAGGGAGAGAAATATATCAAAAGCTATTTAAATGCACTATATCCAAATGAATCCTGGGACTGCATGGGATTAACCCTTATCCTAGCCTGAAGGGCAGAAAAGATTCCTGGCAAATGCCTTCTCTATGCTGCAATACTAAACGTTTGAGGAGGGAGGTAGTCTGCACAAGGCTATCAATAGGGAAGACAAATACAGCACAAGGTAAAAAGTGGCTCCCATGGAGTCCTGCAAACCCAGGCAAGAGGCAGGGGAACTAGATAGTGAGAGGCTACCATTGCTCTGCTATAAAGCAAGGACTTCTAAGCAAAAAGAATTATATAGCCATATTTCAACGTGAAACACATGTTCCTATCCTTGAGATGGTCACAACCTCAGGAACCATCTTAATCCTTACAGAAGATCAATTGGGCTTATTCCTTTAAGAAAATCAGAACTTAGAAATAAGGAAATAAATTCAAGATGCAGCAGAGGACTGCCGGGTCTTGCTTGACTCAGTAAGAGAAGATGCACCTAACTCTCAAGAGACTGGAGGCTCCAGGGAGTCGGGAGGTCTGGTAGGGTGGGAGGACAGAGACATCCTCTTGGAGATGGAGGAGAGGAGGTATGGGATGTGGAACAGTCAGAGAGCAGACCAGGAAAGACTGGACTGTAAAAACAGATTTAAAAATATTAAAAAAAAAATGCCTAGCAGTGGTGATGAAATACAGAAAAGGCAAATAGAGTGACTTTTCTTGTTTCAAAAAATTTCTCTCCCTCAAGAAAACTGAGAGCTGTGAATCCTGAATTTCAGGCTTCGTCTTTAGAAGCATCTATTTTAGGGATTGGAACATTTAAAGAGCAAGACTGTGGCAGGTTGGCATGTGTGGGAGGAGTGAGTTTTGTGTACTCTGCATGTTCTGAGCAAGATCACCCAAGTGGTCACAAGGAAAGATGATCAAACATAAAATTAACCTTTTGCATTCTTCTTGCTAAGAACACGCCTTTCGGTTGACATTATCCGAAGCTTAACCCAGAAAAAGCAGCTTCTGAAGTTGCCACAGCGATCACAGAAAAATATAACTTTCCCTTCCTGTGAACTAAATGAAGCAAATTATAGTGAGGGCTACAAGAAAGAAAATTACAAGTTGTCATCAATTTAGGCAATAGAGTAATAATTTGAATAAAGAACTTTCCCTATTAGTTTTGTCAGATATTTTTTCCAGGTGCTAGAGTCGGGTGATTAACTATCCAAGTGTTTGCCACAGGTTCACACATGAAGAGCTTTCACCCTTAGCAACTTCAGTGGATTTGAAATTACCTGCAAATGTGTCTATGAGGGAACTTCCAGTGATGTGTAACAAGAGGGAAGGAAGCCCCATCTGAAGGACAGGGGTCCAGGGCTGAAGAAAAAGGAAAGGAAAGCAGCAGGTTGAGTGACAGCATTCTTTTGCCTCTGTTGTTTTGAGGAAGAAGCTGGATCATAGCCATGTCACAGTATTATCTGTAACACGATACAAATTACTCCATCAAAAAGTGAGCCCAAAATAAAATCTTTCTTTTGCATTGACTTAAATAAAATACCCATCACAGCTTTAAGAAATGAAACTAAGCCATGTAATATCCGATAGTCTTACTCATTTACCAAAAGGCATAAAGAAAGTGATGGTCAAGAAGCAAAACTTTGTTGACAACACAGAAAAATGTGTATGTGTGTGTGTATGCGTACGTGCATGCATTCATGTGTGTGTGTGTGTGTGTGTGTGTACTGGATCTTTGTGTTCAAATGTCATAGACCAACCATTGTGATTTTAAGTTTATACTCTGAGCATCTCTACTGTTGTATGATTCAAGAGGATAACAAATAAATTTTAATAAAGACATTTCATTTGTCCCTCAAAGTTTGAAAATCATGGTTAGCCAAGATTAATAAACTTTATACATCAACTTAGAAAAATTATTTTAAAATCCATAGCATGAACAAGAGTAACTCTTCAGCATGCTTGAACAAACACACTTCTGAGTGCTGCTGACTTCCTTTGGGAAGATCTGTGTGGGGATCAGGTTAGGCACTATTCTGTTACTTCATACTGTATAAGACAATGGCTTCCCAGACAGAATATCATCTACATGATGCACACTTAGTAGAGTTAATAGATTATAACTATTACCTTTGAAGGACTAAATATAACATGAATGAAGTTAATGAAACATTAAAGCTACTGTTAACTATAAATGACAGTCATATACAAACGAAGTATGAAATAATATATGTCTTTTAAAGTTATATGTCAAGAAACAGTATCAATGGGCGTATAGACAGAAAAGCTGTCAGAAATTATTTTGGGAAAAAAAAGTGGAAAATATGATCACTTCAAAATGTAATTTTACTTAATGAGATCTATTAGTCTACCCTCCATTCTTTCCTTTAAGCTTATACAATATGTGAGACATCTATAGGCATGCATGTGCTGGATGTTAATACATATTTACCATTGTGATTATAGATATTATATTATAGATATGTGTACTGATCATTTCCTAAGGTTATTTTCAGGGCTAGAATGTGCTTCAGTGATTAGCTTTTACCCAACCTACACAAATCTCAGGATTAAGCCCCAGAACATAAAAAAGTTGGTTGGTTGGTTGGTTGGTTGGTTGGTTGGTTGGTTGGTTGGTTTTTAAGTTAAACATGGGAAAGTACCTTTGCACATCTTTCAACTTGTTTCAGTAGTGTTATGAGTTTCTCCCCATTTCCCTAGAAATAGCCTTACAGAGCAAAATGCCCGAAAATTTATTCTATGAGAAGTATTCTACAGCCTTGACATATGGTCTGTTCAGAAACCACACAAGTGCTGTGGGCCTGTCACTTTGAACTGATGTGGTATTCGTAATGCTACTTTAACTCTCAGGGTATTGCCAAGTAAAAGAGATCAAAGACAGTAGTAGGAAGTCAAGGTTTCACAGCTAACTTCTCTGGCAGAGAAGCCACTGTCACCTCTTAGCCATGTGCCTCTGTAGGGCTGTGACAGACTTCCACCCTACACTCTGCTAGTTCATCTGAAACAAATGAGTGGAACAAGTTTTTGAGTTAGGAGAAAAAAATATGAAGCATAAACTTTGCTAAAATACTAAAATACCGGAATCATTTCCTCCTAGGTCTATAAACCACACCACGCTCTGTCCTACAAAAATACAGCCAGATCTGTGTATGTGATAAATAAAATGGTTTGATTCATCTATGGTGTTCAAAAGATGTCTGTCATAGAATAAAAATGAATATTCATCCAGGTCAGTCAATCTAATCTATCTGGTCATTTTCATCACATGATAGGGATTGCAAGCACATAATATAACCAATATTATAAGTGCCTATAACAATTTAAAGGCCACCATTAGAGGGACCTCCTCAGTGACCCCCTGGTTTGTTCAGGTGTAATCAAATGCAACAGAATAAAAGATGAAATTGAGCTGTGTCATAAGAAAATGCACCCAAGCAGCTTTGAGGGATTATAAGTGCATACAGGCAAGAGCTATGAAAGGAGAAGATAGAATGTCAGACTCCATTATAATTACAGAATCATTGGTGTCTGTATTTCCTTCTTACAGGACTCACACAAGATCAAATAAACTAAGTATCACAGTAAAGCAAGAACATGACTAGATCAAAAGGAGAGTCCTAAGGAAATGGAAAGATACAGTTTGAAGTTGGAGGTAGGGTGACTGAGGAAAATGAGTGGCTCTAAAGTCAGACCACGAAGGGGAATGGCTTTAGTAATGAAGATCTGGCTGAAGATTAAAATCAAGATGATAAAGAAATTTTAAAAGGAGGAAACGGGACTAGACTTTACACTATGGTTCTATGGCTTGAGAGGAGAATGCAGAGGGCAGCTGTCATTTTGATCACAAAATAGCAAGGATACATACACAGTATCAGTATAATGTCTCTTAGTGGATGTCCCTGTATCTATTGTGTGTAAGTTATCACACAGTTAACAGCTTAAACAATATACCTTACAATACACATGCTATATGGGTCTCCCTAGACCAAAACCAAGATGTCTATAGGTCTATATTCTTTCCTATGATTGCTAGGGTGGCATCCATGGTCTTTTCTGTCCGGTTCCTGGAACATGCCCATTGGGATTAACCATTTTTGTAACTCTCAATGTCGGAGGCATCTCTGTCCCTCTTCTACAGGTACATCTCCTTCATCCTCCTCATCTGTTTCTTCCATTGGAAACGGTGCCTGATATTACACAAAGAACACTTGACTAATATAAAATAATCCTTTCTATTTTGAGGCCAACTTATAACAATTTTAATGCTGCCTAAAGCCTTAAATCACTTTGGTCATAAGATATAACATATACATAGATTCCAGCAACTAATATCTGCTCATCTATGGGGCAAATATTCTTTCTACTTTCTTGACTTGTTGACATCATGGCTGACTGTGTAGTGTTTGCCAGGCTTCTTTGTGTAGGTTTACTCCTTTTGATTTCCTTTTATTATTGTCTGGACCTTCCTTGAGGAATTTTTTTTTTGCAGCTCAGTCCTAAAGAGTGTCCTTAGTATTTAAGTGTGAGTCTCTGTCAATCAACATTCGTGTGTTGGCACTTAATCAACAGTTGGAAGTAGTACGAGGTGTGGTCTTTGGGAGCCAGTTAAGTCACAAGTGCTCACCTGCCTGGAAGGAATGCTAGAACGCCTCTAGTAATGAAGATCTGGCTGAAGATTACTTGATTCAGCCTTGGTAAGCAACATTTTTTATTTTTATTTTGAATGAATTTCCCAATGCAGCAACAGAAATAGACTAAAATATACTGGAAAGTTTATGATAACGCTTAGGGGCATAGGCACTATATTATTTCATTTTTTCTCTATTTTCTCTATTATCCAACCAATTATGTATAGACCTAGGAAGACTTGTGCTATTGGATCTATAATCTAATACTAATCATGTACTTGATTCTGAAGTTTTTGAGTTTGGCTACTGGGAGACATTTCAGTAAAACCGAATCTTTGAAAATATATCCATGAAATTGTGGACTTCCATTTTGTTTCCTGAGCACTTTCTAAAATTACAAGATGCCCCCAAAGTCAAGGTATGTCCTGTCCTTCTCACTTCCTTGTTCCCCGTGTCTTTGTACCAGAGCAGCCTGTTATTGCTAATGTGACCTTGATTTTTCATTCTCTTGCCTAACAAAGAGAGAATATGGATATGTGTGCAGTAGCCTATGAATAGATCCTTGCATATGGAATCACATAATACCTAGTCTATGTTAAGATAACTTGAAGCTAGCACTCCTCCTTCCAATTCAAATATCTATCATGTGGGTTATTTTAACTTCCTTGCTTGCTTATGAATATCCTACCACTCCAACCTGGAGAAATCTCCCAGTCTTCAATCAGGCCTTTTATACCTCTTTCAGAAACATAATATAATGGCAACTGCCAGGATCGATACAGTTACCAGATACAAAGATGTTTGCAAGTTATACAGGGCACACAAGATTAATGTCCACAACCTATTGTCCTTCCAAGCTCCCATACTTCCCTTGACTACTAAGGGAACATACAGAGAAACACAAGACTGACTGAGGGAGTGCATCAGTCCCCAGGAACTAGACGGCACATTGTGTACCAGGAGCCCTGGACTCTACCTGGAGAAACCTGTGATGCATGCCTTTCAAAGCAGCTGGGGCAAGCCATCTCTAAGTTTCCCTGCATATAACTTTAAGAATCAACCAAATATGGTACTACCTGCTTATAATCCCAGTAATTTAGTAGGCCAAGGCAGGAATATCACTATGACTTTAAAGCCAGTGTGAGATTAATATCCCAAGCTTAAAAATAAAGAAATACATGAATTATTGAGTTAAACGAAAATTAAATTTTTTAACCAATGTGCCACTGTCTTAGAAGAAACTTGCTGGATATTGTATCTGATTGCAGTACAGATCAGTTTATAAAACTCTGACATTTTAACAACCTATGTTGTCTAGTAACTCCAATTTTCCAGTAGCAAAAGCAATACCCTTAATCAATTACATCATCATTAATATACTTGCAATCCTATAGAGTACTATCATACAGAAAGGAACATGTAGTAAGCTGACCTCAGAGACTTACAACTGAATTATACCCAAGGAGGTATAAACTAGACAATCTTTGAAACAAAAGTAGTATTGGAACTTTTAGGAAGAAATAATATACAAAGGCTGATTATAAGACATAACCGTAGTGGGAATTATTGGCAAGACAGACATTCTGAGACCTAAATTACTGTCCACAGTGCCAATCTTACTGATTATAAACCTCTCCAATCACATAATCTGTAAATTATTTAATGGGTTAATGTTAGTGTTATGATAATAGCATGAAATACATATGCAGCTTGTATGGTACCTGGCTTATAATAGAAACCAATTAATGCACTTCCCCTCTCCCAGATATTCACCTTTATTTTTACCTCAGGGGTAAGGGAGGGGAGAGAAAGTTAGTATCTCCAGGTAAAATAAAAATTATCAAAGTCTAAAGAGCAGGATATTAACAAAAGGTTTTCTGCAAAGTTCTAGAAATGAAATATATTCAATTTTGTCAGCCAGATGATCTTTCATAAATTTTAATTTCTGCCTTTGTTTCTCAAAAACCCATAGACAATGAAAACGTGAACCAATTGCCTTGAGCCTTCAAAGTTTGGAAGAAAAGCAGTCAGTGGTCCAAAGCTGGCCTTGATTCTAGTTTGTCAACATACAGTTAGGACCATGATATAAACAAAGTCACATCGAAGGAAAACACAAATGATACATTTGAAATAATGAACAAACTTTTTTGATAAACTTTAGACAGATTGATAGTTTGGGTTATGGAGAAATACTTATATACATATGTTTATATTTCTGTAGGAGAAATGATTATGAGAAAGTAGTGATAATTTGATATAAATAATTAAGATTAGATGATCACAAAGATAATCCAAATAAGAATAATTATTCTCTGCTTATCTTGAGTAAATTCATGTCTGTATAACATTTACACTATAATGAAATCAAATTCAAATTCAATACACTACGTTTTCAACTGAATATATGGTTCAATATAATGTGGGGCACATAATTCACATTATGTAATGGTGAGCATAATTATCATATTTGTGTCAAAATGCATTGAGCTGGTAAGCCCTAATTAACTTAACAACTCTTCTATCATAGGGCATTTAGACAGTTTCTACTTTTGCAATTATTTAAAAATCTTCAGTAATGTCTTCTGGGGCTGTAGCTTTAAGTAAACATTATTAGTGTTTTTATATAATCTCAAAAGTAAGATTAATACAATAAGTCAGTAGGACCACAAGGTGCATCATGACTGGCCTCCTTATACTGCTATGGTTACTATTGCACGCGTGTGGACTGATGGTTTGGCTGATTGAGGAATGAATGTGACTTGTCATCACTCCACCTTGAGCTTATTTCATCAGTGTTTATGTAATGTATTTCTTATATACATTTTCCACACCATCCCATTTCTTTCTTATGAAGATGTATTGTATTTAATACTGTTTCATGGGGACTTTCATTCAATTATGTAATATATTCTGAGCATATCTCTAAGAACTCTTCCTCCCTCCTCCAATTCCCTTAAGTCCCTTTGTTTCTTTAAATAATTTGATTTCAACCTTAATGTTGTCTATGCATACATAATGTTATGTATCTATATAAAAACTAGGGTCTATGAATAAAATGAAACATAATTATCTTTCTCATGCTAACAAATCATTTAATACAATAACTTTCTGTTTTATCAATTTCCAAATGAGACCAATTTTTCCTCTTTATGACTGAATAAAATACCGTTGTGTATATGCACTTTTTCTTTATCCATTCTCCATTGTACAATACTTAATTGGATCTCACAGCTTAGCTATTGTGAATAGTGTTGCAGAATACACTGATGTGCAGGTATCTCTGTGATGTGTTGACTTGTCCTCCTTTGGATTAATACCCAGGCGTTTTACAGCTTTTTCTGATGGTAGTTCTATTTTTAGATTATTGAGGAACCTGCATACCGATTTCCATAGTAGCTGAGCTAATTTACATTCCTCTTCCTTTATTGGTATTTTTAGATTCATATACAATTGACTGTGGTCTTTACATACTACAGATAGATTCTTTTATGTGTTTTATTTGTTATGTCATCAATTGACATGCTAGGTAGGGAGTATTTATTATTTTCCCATAGATTATTACATTGCATTCCCATTATAAGTATTTTTAACAGTCATTTGGTATATTCATGACCTGTTTTCTAACTAATTGGATGCTGGAAATTTTTGTTGGTATCATTGTTTGAATTTTACATTTATGACTTTCAAGAAAGTTAATCATCTCTCTCTTGTGATTCACACTAACATAGATGGTATTACCTGTTTTTCATGAGAATGTTTTTTGTTTAATCTATTAAAACACACTCATAGAGTTCAAATCCATTTGAAGGAACTCAGGAAATCATCGCACAGGATATAGATGATATCATTTATCTGGTATATACAAGCCAATGTATTTATTATTTGACAATATCAGTAGCTAAATCATCATGAAGTTGCTATTACTCTTAACATCTAATGAAGAATATATATTTTATAATTTGAGCATAAACATTTAATCTAATGTTTTTATGTAATAATTTTTCTTTAGAAATGTTTTACTTGGCATGTAAATGCATATTTATGGATTATTGCATATTTAATACTAGTATAAGGTATATAATAATTAAAGGTTTCTAATTAGTATTTTATTTCATGGAAGAGTTTCAATTACAGTCTGGTTGTTCTTTATAAATATTAAATTCTTTCTTTTCTTAATTTTTTACTAGGCATTTTCTTCATTTACATTTCAAATGCTATCCCAAAAGTCCCCCATACCCTCCCCCCCTCCCCTACCCACCCACTCCCACTTCTTGGCCCTGGTGTTCCCCTGTACTGAGGCATATAAAGTTTGCAAGACCAAGGGGCCTCTCTTCCCAGTGATGCTCGACTAGGCCATCTTCTGCTACATATGCAGCTAGACACACAAGCTCCGGGGGTACTGGTTAGTTCATATTGTTGTTCCACCTGTAGGATTGCAGACCTTTTTAGCTCCTTGGGTACTTTCTCTAGCTCCTCCGTTGGGGGCCCTGTGTTCCATTCTTGTGATAACATGAGCCCTATTCAACTGCTGGATACTGTAATTTGCTTCTCTTACCTAATTATATTTTAATGCCTACTGTCTATACCAGTGTTTCTTACTCTGTGGGTCATGACTCACCCAGGGGTAACATATCAGATATGTACATTACAATTTACAACAGGAAGAAAATTACAGTTATGAAGTAACACCAAAATAACTTTATAGTTGGGGATCACCACAAAAGGAGGAACTGTATTAAAGGGTCACAACATTCTGAAGGTTGAAGACCACTAGTCTAGACTGATTATCTCCCTTATGCTGTCCATGTGGCCCCTATTCTGCTTTCTAGGTCTTTGAATCAACTTTCTTATTCTCTTACTCAAATGTAGAAGACACCACCATCTTTTAATTCTGTGTCAGTGACTATGTTGAGTACATACACATGTCCTCTTGTTCATTTCATTCATATATTTTTGATGTACATGTATTCTATTGCATGTATCAGTAGTTTACTTTCAATCTTTGAGAAGTGTATTAATCTTAAGTGCTATTTATTCATTTTCTTGACAAATAGTATTTAAATTATCTCTAAGCTTTGACTGTTACAATTATTAACAAAATAAAACTTCTGATAAACCGTTTTCTATTGTGTTTGTACCTGCTACGTTTCATTTGCAATATATGACTGTTCTCCTAAACCATATTGCTATGGCAACTTTTGATATTTGTAGTGTTTTATCTTAATTTTCACAAAAGCTATCTACTAAAGGATGATAAATCCACATAATGCATTAATAACATTATACAATACAACCATCAGCACTGTCTGATTCTAAAATACTTCATCCCTCTGGGAGAAAGACCCATACCTTAAGCAGTGACCTCCTTATCAGTCACTGTCCATTGTTAGTTTCTTGGCTCTAGGCAACCATCAAATACAGATTTTAGATGGTCTTTAATTTTGTATGTCTAATGCTGAAGTTACAACTCCATTTGCCTTAAATGCTCATATCTTTGGAGAATAATAATAATGACTATATTTTATGCAAATTGACCTTTTATTTATAAAAAAGTCTTTGGAAAACTTTTCAGTTTTTTCTTCTGTGTTGATTTCTTCAGTCGTTGGCAGTCAGTGCTCTGAGTGCAGTGTAATAGAGTTGTTAATTCATGAGTTCACTCACTGAGTTCAGCTCAGCTCAGTCAGCTCAATTGAATTTTGTCAATTCAGTTCAGAGACAGGTTTCAGTGAGAGAATAAGGAGCCAGAGAACTTGAACAAATTGCCAGAGGTAGTTTGAGTCTAAGCAGAGCAATTCAGTACGAAGCTGGGAGAAGCTAGATTGAATCAGTCAGCTTGGAGAGGAGTTTGAACCAGAACAGCTGAGTTGAACCAGCCCGCCAGAGTTCAGAAAGAACTGAAAAGTGTGAGCTTGTTGGAGGCAGAAAAATTCTAAGCCTAGGTTAGCGGTCAGAGGCTGGAAGCTGAAGCTTTCAAGATTCAGTCTTCCAGAAAATTAGATTGTATGGGGGCTAGAAGCTTCCAGGCCTAGGCCTAGGGATAGTTACATAGAAATGCCCTGCTCTTAGCCCAAGCCATGTGTTCATAAAGCTCTTATCTCATCACTTCATTTAAGGAAATAAAAGCAACATTTCCATTTATACTTCATGGTAGTATATTTCCCATGTCTGCTTTCCTCTCTTAGTATTATGGTGATATATTTCACCTCAGTGTAAGTTGTAAACATCACGGTGATAGCACTTTTGTCATTTATAGGTTAGGCAACTTCTACAAAAATCTCCACGTTTTCTCTAATATGTACCAAAGAGGATTCCTGCAGGAAACAGGAAGAGCAAGCTCCTGGGCCTGGCTTGGGATCTTGAAACCTCAAAGCCCACCCCCACTGATATACTTCCTCCAACACAGTCACACTACCTCCAACAAAGATCCACCTTCTAATCCTTTCAAAGAGTGCCCCTCCCTGGTGAACAGGCATTCAAATCTTTGAACCTCTGGGAGCCATTCTCAGGTATTTACTATTTTTGTGTACTTTGTTCCTTCATTTGATGTGAATTTCCATCTAAGTGCAGTTCCTTTTGATCCAAAACTCTTTTGTTCCTCGTCCACATCGCTACTGGCTTTTTCTTCATCGTTTTTCCTGATGAGGAGTATTTTTATTTAACCATCAATTTCTACTTCAATACTTTTAAAGTCATTACTTCACAATGATGTCATTCAATATATATTTTTTTTACCCCACACCCTGTCTATCCTTGGGTCGTAAGTATGAGATGATGCTTTTGGCTCCCTGCAGCTAGTTTTACTTTTTTTTCTACCTTTCTTTCTCAGATCTTTTGATAAAATTAAATTTGGTAGCATGTTTGCAACTTATTGATTTTTATACATTCTTTCGCCTCCAATCAGCTGTCTCTCAGTAGTTATTGAAATTGTTGGATATTGAATCCTTTAATACTAAAATTTTGATTTTTTTCTTTATACTTAATTTCTCTGCTAAGATAGCATGTGTGTATATTCATTCTATCTTTGGACATATTTATAATAATGAAAGTATTTACCTAGTAAATTCAACAACAGGGCCATAGTTATATTTGGTGTCTCTTAACTGCTATGTCTAGTTCTACTAAATTTGTACACTTATAAAGTCTTCAAATTACTTTCTAGTTCTATGTAGTTTGGTTGATGTGCTATGGGAATCTGAACATTATCAATCCTGAAAAACATCACCTTTTCTGTTTTTGTGTCTGTCAACTACTCTCAGATAATTAATTTTCACTTATACTGATATGTTTTCTCTTTCTCTGCTCTGTCTCTCTGTCTCTGTCTCTCTCTGTCTCTCTCTCTGTCTCTCTGTCTCTCTGTCTCTCTCTCTGTCTCTCTCTCTCTCTCTCTCTTTGTGTATGTACGTTTAATTTTTTCTGCATATTTTTTGTAGTACTTGGGTAGGGGAATCCTGGAAGCTTTATATGCAGTCCTATTACCATGTCCCTGTGCATATTTCTCTCTTGGTGTCCTTCCCAGTAAATTTTACCACCTCCACAGCATCTCCAACGCCTGTCTCCTCAGTGTTGTAAGCCTTCTGTGCTTTCCTGGTTTGAAACCTTTAAAATATGATTGAAAAAAAAACCCACAGGAGGTAAGCAAGGATAACCATGGTTATATTTTCCCCTATTCCTCAGAGTTTTGAAACCCATTGCCTAATCCCTTGAAGCAATTTTCTTATATCTGCCCAGGCCTATACATGTTTGCTAAAGATAGATAAATTGACTAGTATCATTTTATATAAATAAATAATAAATAAAAAAGGTCTTTGTTAAGAACCTATATTTACCATTCTTCAACACAAATTCATATTATACTATAAAATTATAGTTGATGTCCATATCATATTGCATTTACTCCTTTTTGTAACATGTTTGCATTTAAGAGTCATCAATATTTAGTCCTCTGTTGCTGTATCCCTATTTGTGGCATGTTTTACTATGAAGAATAGTGTTGGTTAAGACTCAATTTAGAAAAGCAACTTAGAAATCCCATAAAGAATATAATTACATTTCATAGCAATATAATGAAAAAAGAAATATTAAATATTAGACACAGTAAGATATAAACCATTACACATAGAGCAGGAAAAGTTGTGTTAAGGGGATTTATATGAAGAAACCTGTTGAGGAGAACATTAAGTATGTATGGTATTGCAAAATCTAAGTAAAATGGTGACTTGGGAATAGAGGAAAGGATAAGAGATAAGAAGGGTCAGCTGGCTCAATGTATTTATTTATAACACACTGGATTTTAAAGACCTCTTTGTCAGATTATAAAAATATGAACAATAGCATGGACGAAAATTGATTACCAATTCAAGTATATGATAAAATAAAATACACATATACAAGTTTGCCTCCGAGATCCTGGTAAACAAAGAAAAGAGGGAATATAACATCAGAAATGCCAAAACCGAAATCTTAGTGATTTAGGAGAACAGTTTATTAAGTAGGAACATAATTAATTTGTGTGTGTGTGTCCCCAAATTCATCAAAGCTTTTTCTGGATCTCACAAGACTGCAATATACCAGGATGTTTCTGAGAGAGAAGACAGGATCTTTAGCCACACGATTATATCTGCCATTGCCTGAGGATAGAATTCCTTCTTTTACACTGTTCATACATTCTAATAAAGTAGACTCAAAAATAGTGCCTTTGTTATAAGATATTTGTATGACATGGTTTATTTAATATGTGATATTTTGGGCTTCATGCTAGCTTTCAGTCTCCTTCATCCTTATCTTTCTGCATTCCAACCATATCCATTCTTTCTTATGTATGCTAATATTTAAAGTCTATAGAAGGATTAAATTGTTATCTGAATGAATAAATAATTTAAGGAATGAATAATACAAGACTCTAAATAATAACTTCCTAGGGTGGAAACAAAAAAAAAAATCTGTCTTTGCAATGATTAACAATTACTTTTCCATTTGTCAGCAAGCCAAATGGGGGATTTCAGAGCAACAGCCTCTCAAAGAATACTGGATCAAAGCTTCTAAGTGACCTTTTTAATATGTGTTACAGCTCAGTCCTTTCACTTCCTGGCTTTCTTTAGACTCAGAAATGTTGGGACTAAAGTAATCTCAAAAGAAACTTTATGGCTTTAGCCTTCCCAGATATAAGGTATTTGCATAGTGTGAACTTTATATTTATTCTTAAATTCCTCAGATAAATGTCATTGGCGTATTTTTTAAAAAATGAATAGAATCCATCTTAGAAAACTGACCTGGAAAATTTTAAGAAAAAAAAAATATCCACTTGAAACGTTTTGTTACAGCAAAGAAAATTCTAAATATTCTGAATCTCGAATCCTTTTGGTTGTAATCCCTATGTGAGTGTAATTTACATTGAGACTTGCAAAAAAAAAAAAGATTTAAATTTTTATTTGTTCAGGTATTTACTTATATCTTAAATGTGCCATGTATTAGTAACACATAATGTAGTTTATGGTAAACAGTTAAATCATGATCCAATTTACAGACACTATAAAGATTGCCGGCAACACTAATTGAACTCAGAACTCAATTTAAAAACAAATGTACGACATTGGAAGGGATATGTTGATAGAGGAAATATGCCTGGAAAGGGTTTGGGGTAGAAATGATCAAAACACAGGAAAGGCAAATATGAAATTCCTGCAGACTAAATAACAATTATTTAGAGAGAGGTAGATCAAGAAGACACAGGAATAGAGAGTGTAAGCAGATGAAGAACAGGTTTTAGAACCCTGCTCACCTGGATCTGTGATGTTTTAAATATGCTTCAAATGATTCCATATTCATAGTCTGGGCAAATAAATGAAACCGTTTTCAAAGCATATTACAAAGCAATTATGTCAAGAGAAAATAAGTGGGAACGTCTTAAAATTCATCATGGTAGTTGATCCTGTTCCTGCTTGGAATAGACAGCTCCTGAACCATTTCCAACTATGTCCTCTTCAAAGATGATTTAAATGTATAAAGTTCCTGGGATAAGAAGTATTTGTCCATATGATAAATAGTCCTGCCTTGTCAAGGGTATTTGATTGTCTTGTCATGTACTTTATTGAGAATTAGACATCTTTAAATTATATTAGTCTATTATTTAAAGTTTTTTAATGCTTTTTAGATAAACCTTTTCATCAGTGATAAGCAAGCCTCATAACAGTCACTGTGAAAGTTATCTGGATTTTTATTTCCTAAATATTTCATGATATTTTTATGTAAAAGTGATAGAGCAAACTATTCAAAAACTATTCAAGGAAACTTCCAACATTTAAGCTAATTCTAAATAACTTTTAGTCACTTATTCTAAATCAATTTTGGTCATTTATATTTTTCTAGACAATTTCCAGTCTGGGGACTGGGCCCATTTGGAAGTATGAAATCTGAACATGCATAAGACCCTATGTCCTAGACAGCACCTTTCCCCCAAGGAATCCACGTAGTGTTTTCATGTTAGACTAGAACAGTATTTCTAACAGTGGAATTTTGACATATGAAATGCTAGTATTAATAGATATGCCAGTGATTACACCTGTTGCTAAAATATGTTTATATTTATTACTGGTTAATTGTAGAACAGGAATGTTGTATTAATTATTTACTGAAAAGTTCTAGTAAAACACTTTGTCTTTATTCATTTACTCATGTAAATAATGTTTATAGTTATTCTCTGAGAGCTTCATAATTGTGTCTCGATCATATTAATATCACTCCCAGCCTTTTTCTATATTCCCTCTTAGTTTCTTTTTAAACCTGGTATTCCTCACACATAAATGGACCCTTATATGCCTGCTCCAAATAACTGTAAAACGATGCTTTATTGTCCAACTGCTTAGAAATGTTAGCAAAAGGACACAAAAGGGATCTATTATGTTTGCCGCTTTATCATAGAGAGTTAGAATTTCAAACTAACAAGTGGACCTGGTGGAAGATACACAAATATAAATGTGGGTCAAGTTCATGATGATGTTTTATCTTTTCCCTTCATTGGACTCGATATTACAGGAATTGAGATGGAATAACTTCATTTTTCTTAATTTATTACAGAGCACAATTAAAAAAAATAGTTACTGACTGCAAGAGCTTACTGCAAGATTTGCATTTTTAATCTTAAAAACTTAAATTCTCTATTTTGATTTATAATTTATAAATTAATCATATGACTATTTTACTTAATTCAATAGTAGATGAAGATTTCTCATTTAAATTTGCCATTAATGGCCAATTTGATACACTATAAATTTGATATTCATACTTACCAATATATCCAGCTTTGAATAATTACATTTTTAAATTTTCAGTACTTTTTACAGTTTTCATATTATGTAAAATACTCAGCCGATATTAATAATTTTATTATTAAGCCATACTCTTTTTTTAAATTATTTTATTTATTTACATGTTAGCAGTTGTCCCTCCTTCCGGTACCCCCTCCCCCAGTTCCTCACCCCATTGCCTCTCCCCCTTCCCTCTGAGAGGATGCTCCCCCCCCTCCCCCCAGATATCCCCTTACCCTGGGGCTTCAGGTCTCTCTATGATTAGGCTCATTTTCTCCCACTGAGGCCAATTCTCTGATATGTATGTGTGGAGTGTGGGATGAAGGGGTGGCATGAGGCGGGGCTCAGACCAGCCAAGGATGCTGCCTGGTTAGGAGTTCAGTTTCTGGGATCTCCCAGGGTTCGTTGAGGCTGCTGGTCTTCCTATGGGTAGCCCTCCTTTTCATCTCCTTCAGTCCTTACCCTAATTTCTCCATAGGGGTCTCCAACTTCAGTCCAATGGTTGGGTGTAAGTGTCTGCATCTGTCTCAGTCAGCTGTAGTAGCGCCTCTCAGGGGACAGTCATGCTAGGTTACTGTCATAAACACATCATAGCATCAGTTATAGTGTTAGGCCTTAGTGCTGCAATACCCCCACGAGATAGATCCCAAGTTGGACCGGTCACTGAACAGCCTATCCTTCAGTCTCTTCTCCATTTTCGTCCCTGCAGTTCTTTTAGATAGGAACAATTCTGGGTCAGAAATTGTGACTATGGGTTGGTACCCCCCCCCGAATATTTTGGCTAAGGTCAGTGACCCCCATTGAGTCCTAAAACTCTCTCACATCCCAGGTTTCTAGGACTTTCTACAGCTGCCCCCACCCCCGCTCCCTCCCACCACCCAGAAGTTGCATATTTCCATTCCTTCTCCTTGTTTTCTGGGTTTCTCTTCTGTGCCCACCCCAAACCTGATCCTGTTGCCCTTTCTCTGTCTCCCTCCCCCTCCCCTCTCCCAGGTTCCTCCCTCCCTCTGCCTCCCGTGCTTATTTTGTTTCCCCTTCTAAGTGGGATTGAAGAATCCACACTTGGGCCTTCCTGCTTGTTAAACTTCTTACGGTGTTTGTAAATCGAATTCTCAAAATGTTAATTTAAAACATCACAGGAAATAAATCAATGTTGAGCATGACTTTTAGAAATACTGGCATATAAAAGAGTGAAACATCATAACTGAGATTTATTATTTTAAATTTTAATAATGTATTTGTTGTGGCCTAAGTAATCTCCCTAAACTTTAAATGACAACTTAACTAAGTCAACTATGTTAGTTTGTTCTTCATTTTGTGTTGACTTTTGAACAGTGTCTGTGTGGAAGCACATATTTATTCAGCAATGTTTAGTGACTACTGCATTTCCGGTATGTTTCTGGGTAATATAGAAGTTTTATTAGTTATTACAAAAGGCAATACCCTGTACTTAGAAGTAACTTTTCTTTTTGTCTCATTATTGTTCACTCCTATAGCAGCTATACAGTTCTGCTAACATATACTTTGTCACTTGCTCTCATTGTATGTTTATTTGCTGTAATCAGTTATGTGTTGGAATAGAACTTGAGGTTAGCAGTTGCCCAATTTGTCAATTAAGTACATATGATGAAGCTTCTCTTTTTCCTAGAAAATTCCTTAATTAAGACAAGAGCAACCATGTTTTAGATGATCGTTAGTAGTACTAAGACATCAGTGCCATCGGGAATGTGTAACAGTCTAGACACAGGAGCCAGAGGAGGACCCTCTGAGTAGGTATCACTTGCAAACTTCTTAATGAAGATCTGATAACACAAACAGTTAAGTGACTGGTATTTTAAAGAGACTAATCAGGTGAGTCTAATTTTGGAGTGGGAAGACACTGTTGCTCCAGGTCAGAGTGAAGTGTACTGAGTAAGAGCAGATGGTGTTCAAGGTCGGAAAATCAGGGACTGGGGCGTTTTTAATAAAAGGTTAAACATGTAACAGAATGTTGAGATTATGGAAATGAAGAATGGCCTCAAATATGATAGCACTATAATGCACAGCGTCTAAAACCTCCTGCCAAATGTAGCACATCTCTCACTACAGTAGTATTGCAGCAAAAACTAAGAATCCCCAAGAGAGCAGTTTCCATGGCTAGAATAAACAATTCTGGCATGAGCTTTGGTCTCCTATTCCCTCTCATAAAAACTGTGTTGGTCCTTCTCTCAGCCAAGAGACACAGAGGAACAAAATTCCAAGGGCACATTAAGAAAGATTGGAAAGGCACTGTGATTGGTCAAGCTTGAAAACACCTAAAGGCAAGAGGCCCCTTTCTATGTAGAAGTGAGTTAGTGAAATAGACTAGGGCAGTGGATCTCATTCGTGGGTTGCGACCCCATCATTTTCACAAGTGTTTCATGCCAGATATTTCCATTATTATTCATAATGATACCAAAATTTCTGATACAAAGTAGCAATAAAATAATTTTATGGTTGGGGGTCATCACAACATGAGGGACTGTATTAAAAGGTTGCAACATTAGGAAGGTTTAGAACCACTAGTGTCGCGTCTGCTCTCGACCAGTAAGACCAACACGACCTCCAGTCTTTCTAACAGCAGTTTATTCAGCAAACTTCCGTCTTCATCTCTCTCGCTTCATCTTTTTCCTCATCTTTCTCCCTACTTTATCTCACCCTCTAACCCGGGCCTCTCACTCTTATATACTCTCAGCCCTCATCCACTCATGGCAGGCCACGTCACCTCACCAGGCACACAGCTTCAGTTAATCAGGGCAGGAGGGGCATGTCTCCACCAAAATGGATTCGCCAGTGTCCTGGTGCACCTGCACAGCTCTCACGATGGTTGTGGCTTATGAGGAAGTCAGGTGCAAGTCATAAGACTTAGCTGCAGTCCCTGGCGCCTTCTTGGGACTGCTGTCACACCCGCTCCTCACACACTAGAGGGTTTAAGAGTACAGATAAGGGTGCATTGGATTCTCCATGGAGCACACGTGAAGAAGGACACCAGGTGGGAATCAACCTTTGAGGAATCAGTCCTTTGTTGGTGGGTCAGTATGGTGAGGATGGTCAGGATGCAGACAGAGGGAAGGCAGAACTGACCCCAGAAGAAATACTTCTGGGAACAGGGAACTGGAAGTGAGATATCCCAGTGGCAAACTAGGCTTTGCTTAAAGTGACAATTAGGGAAAACTCAGGTTCATTTGCTTCTACTTATGGAGTCTGTCAGGGACTGGTGACAAAGAGGGAAGACATTTTGAACCAGAAGAGGAAGTGATATTTTACTTCTGCTCAAATGGGTTCAGTAACCAGGAAAACAGAGTTTTGTGTCAGTAACTGAGAGGGGCTTAAAGTCAGTGGAATCCTATTGCTGTTTAGAAACGGGAATGAAAAAGCAAGCATTTAGACTTTTGTTTCTACAACTATGTTCAGATCAATAATTTGACTGCCATACATTTACATCAGCTCCATTAATTTTTTTCAGCAACAGATTACTCCTTACTGCCTTGCATAGAGTTTATGATATTAAAAAATGAGCACAATATCACATCAAAAATAAATTCATTTACCTTAAGGTTTTTATTTATTTATTTATTTATTTATTTATTTTTACCACTCTAAAAATCAGGGTTGACTTTTGGTTTGATTTTTTTCTATTATTTGACATGAATTCTTCAAAAACGCCTTTCTCCTTATGTATTTGTGTTCATTGGTATTTGTCTTTCATCTAATTGGAATGTGTCCTTAAGTAATTTCTTCAAAAAAGCATTTTGGCAGCTGATTCCTGAGAATGGCTATTCTTCATTGCAGAGACAACTTAGTTGGATAATATTTATTAAATCTGCAACCTTTCCATTTTTGATATTATTGTTTCCAGTCCACATTGCTCAGAGATTTGCCCAAATATGATCTTGGTTCAAAATGTATTTAAATAGTTTCATTTTTGTTTTTTCTGTCCACAACCTTTTCAATCATAGCACTTACCTGGGTTTTATATCTTAAAATTAATTAGTTAAAATTGAAAAGAAGTTCAAAAATTTTTAGGGCAAAAAATGATTTCTAGTCATATACATTTGAATTTCACCTAATCTATATATTAGTTTTCCCTCTGAGATTCTATTTTATACTAATTCAAAGTCTATTCCTTGGACAACTGATGTGTACAAATTTTCATCGAATTAAAATATTTTTGTCATGAGGGGAGATATATTAGGATTCAGGGAGCAAACAGAGTTCACAAGACTCAGGAATTAAAAACGTTAAAAGACTCAGGAAGTTCCTGAAGCTTATAAACTCATTAACCTCTGCCCAAGGTTATTTAGGCATCAGCAGCTTCAGAACAGAGGGAACTCTGATCACCCAACCTTCCTGCAAATCATGCAGCTCCAATGATGCGGTTTTCATAGTGGTCACCCATGCTGGGTGGGCTTTCCATTTTTATTAATTCTCATATTTCTCTTGCTTCATATTTTTATAATTTAATAACAATTATATTTATTGTTTTTTCCTTGATATCTTACCATTGTACTATTTGTTACAGTTCATAGATATTTTTTAGGGCAAAATTTTCTTTTACCCCAACAGTTTACTTTTCAGTTACTTCTAATAGATTGAAATGAATGCTGCCTACAAACTTTTGTGATTATGGTACCAGAGTTCCAAAAGTTATAACCTACATGTCTTATTTGGGACTTAGTAAATTAATAAAGCCTCATGCTAACAATTATCCTTTTCTTAGTCCAAATTATAATGATATACATTATAACTATATATATCTAAACTATAATGAGATTATACTATGAAGTAAAAGTTGGATTAAATAGAATGTTGCCCACTCCTCATATTAGTCTCACTCTTCCTAGTTTACAATTGATAATCTTACACAGTGGCACTTCAAACATATCTCTTAGAAACATGTAGCAATAATTAATAGCTCTAATGAAAATGAAATGTCCTTGTTACTCACTTAAATCTCTAGTTCTTTGATGCAAATCAACCTGCTGCTATATCTTATGAATTGAAGTGGTTAGTTATCAACTCTTGAATTTACAGTATCACATCTTATACTACATTGGAGAGAGATATGAAGTTCATGCTGTGCCTCACTTTTGCTTGGAGAAAATAAATAATATTCTTTCCCATGGTGTTTATGGGTCTCTGAATCATATCCAAAATTTTCTTGGATCGTTTCAATACAAAGTAAACTTTCATATTCTTTCTAAATGCTTCGATGCATCTGCATGTGAAATGTTACAACTGGGAATTTTCTGAGTGACAAAATTAATAGAGGGTTTGAACAATGAGGAGGTATGAGAAATCCATTCTGTTTAGATATGCAAGTGCCTGATTAAATACAAAGTACAAAAGAAATCCTGGAGATGCTGAATATCAGTGCGTTTTGTAATGTCAGTAAACTTCCTACTAAAGGCCAAATAATTTGTTGGAGTAGTATTTCAGAAACAATTAGGTAAAAACATAAAATCAAAGAGAATCATGCATTAATATACAAAATATCTATCAATTAAAATCACATATCAACATTTTATAGCTACTTATACCATGTGTTCTAAATTTCAAGCGAAATACAATGAAGAATTGAACAGATGAAGAAAACATCGTTGTGTTTCATGGTAAAAATCCGAGGTAAAATTATATTTTAAATTACATTTGTGTTCTTTTAAAATGTGAAAATGATTTTCCACAGTTGGTATATATTTGAGATTGAGCGGTACAAGTAGAATATACAGATGCCAACGCATGTTGATTATTTTATTCTTGAGTTCTAGGCTTACCTTATTGTGTGTGTCTATGTTCATTATTCTGCATAAGTTAGTTATTGCTCCTTTTTATTTTCCTGTATTAGTCATTGAAGGGTATGATTATTTGAACAAGTACACCATAGTTTAGATTTCAATTACTGTTATTACTTCCAATTCCCTTATAACCGTGCTTTTCATGCCTGAAAAATTTTAAATGGACTCTTGGCCTTAATGCTATACATTATTTAGTGGTAATTTTTAACCTTATACAGAGCAAAATTGCTGATCAAAAGCAAATATTCTACTTTAAGTGGCCATTCGGGAAAAAGAAATCTTTGATAAATGGGATATATAGTTTAAAAGTGAACATGCTCCAAGTTAGTTTAGCCTTATTATTTTAAAGCATGCTACATTGGATATTATACCTAACAATCATTGGTTTCCAAGCAGCGTTGACTCTTATAAATAATATTAGATTGGTTAAAGGCAAGAAGAGTTCTGGAAAGTAGGAATGAATTAGAATGAATATTATTACATACAGTAAAACCACTGACACTTTGAAAGATATTTTTAACGTGCTATATGATTTGAGTTTGAGAATTCGATGATAAGATGATATATTTTGTTTTAATTTTCAAGTAACATTTTCTAGAGAAAGATTGGGAAACACAGAAGCATTAAAAATGAGTACCACATTAACATGGATACTATATATATGTGTTTGTGTATATATATGTTTTTCGAGACATGGTTTCTCTGTATAGCCCTGGCTGTCCTGGAACTCACTTTGTAGACCAGGCTGGCCTCGAACTCAGAAATCCACCTGCCTCTGCCTCCTAAGTGCTGGGATTAAAGGCATGCACCACCATGCCCAGAGTAATATATTTTTTTATGTATAATATATAATATATGGATAATTGTGAGGTGATTTTTTAGTTTAATTTAATCATATTTTACAGTCCAGATATTATCCCCTTCCTGGGCCACACTCTGACTGTTCCATGTTCCATACCTCCCTCATCCCCCTGACCCCACAAGGATGTCCCCAGTGCTCCAACCCCACCCCACCATATCTCCCCATTCCCTGGAGCCTCCAGCATCTTGAGGGTTAGGTGCATCTTCTTTTGACTGAACCCAGACACAACAGTCCTCTGCTGTATATGTGTTGGAGGTCTTATATCAGCTGGTGTATGCTGCCTTGTTGGTGGTCTGGTGTCTGAGAGATCTCAGGGGTCTAGGTTAGTTAAGACTGCTGGTCCTCCTACAGGGTTGCTCTCTTTCTCAGCTTCTTCTAGCTTTTACCTAATTCAACAACAGTGGTCACCAGCTTCTGTCCATTGGTTGAGTATAAATACTGCATCTGACTCGTTCAGCTGCTTGATGGGTCTTTCGGAGGGAAGTCATGATAAGCCACTTTTGGTGAGCATTCCATAGCCTCAGTCAAGCTTTGGGGCCTCCCTTTGAGCTGCATCCCACTTTGGATCTATCTCTGGACCTCCTTTTCCTCAGACTCTTCTTCATTTTTGTCCCTGCAGTTCTTTCAAACAAGAACAATTATGGGTCAGAGCTTTTGACTGTGGGATGGCAACCTCATTCCTCACTTGATGCCCTATATTTCTGCTGGAGGTGGACGCTACAAGTTCTCTCTCCCCATTGTAGGGCATTTCATCTAAGGTCCTTTGAGTCCCTTTGAGTCCAGAGAGTCTCTTACCTCCAAGAGCTCTGGTACATTCTGGAGGGTACCCCCAATCTCCTATCTCCAAAGGTTGCCTATTTCTATTATTTCTGCTGCCCTTCAGGGTTTCATTCCTGTTCCCCCTCTTCCCAATACCTGATCATGTCTTCTCAATACCTGATCATGTCTTCCTCTTCCCCCCTTGTCTGATTTCCCACCCAGGTCCCTCCCTCCCTGTCCTGTGATTTCTAAGTAATTCTGAAGTTTTGAAATACTTGTGCTTTCTGTGTTTTACTTATCACTAGTACTGATAGACATTGAAATTCTAAATAGAGGTTGATTAAATTAGCAAATGGATACATGAATTTATTACAATTGCCTGAGAATGTTTTTTTGATGATGTCTTAGGGTTTTATTGCTCTGAAGAGACACCATGGCAATGGTAACTCTTATAAAGGAACGCATTTAGTTCGAACTGGCTTACAGTTTCAGAGGTTTAATCATGGTGGAAGCATGGCAGTGTGCATACACACATGATGGTGGACAAGGAGCTAAGAGTTCTATATCTTGACCCACAGGTGCTCTGAGAGAGAGTAAGCTTGGTATGTTTGATTTATCTGAGGCAAGGCTTGAGCTTCTGAAACCTCAAATCCTGCCCTTAGACACAACTCTTCCAACAAGACCACATCTACTTCAAGAAGGCCAGACCTCCTATAGTGCCACTCCTTATGATTACGGGGCCATTTTTATTCAAACCAACACAGATGACAAATTATTCACAAAGACTAATTTAGTATTATATACCTATTTCTAAATTACTTCTTTATTTCTTAAAGAAGTAGAAATAATTGATTGTTGGATAAAATGTTTTTTGACTATAATTTTCAATTCAATTGAGTGAGGTAAATTTCTTGTTATTTATCTGAACTTGTGTTTTGCTTTCATGCTCACACAAACATCTTATGAGAATTCTAGAATTGACTTTTATCAGAGAAAAACACTGCACCAAGTACCACCTTTTATCATAAGCAAAGGACATGCTTAGGATAAAAGGTGATACATGCTTGATAAAAGGTCTCTCTCTGAGGCAGTATAGAGAAATAATCCTTCATACATTGTCAATGACCTAAACAAACAGTGAAGGAGTCGGGCAGTCAACTGGAAGAACTGGGTTTTAAACTCCTGGATATTGGATTTACTATGATCACCCATCATGATTAAAATCCAAAGTTTTTCAAGTGTAGCTAATTTAAATGGGACTTTTGTTGTTTCCTAAAACCCAATGAACCATTCACAATGACTGGCTCATTCTTTTCTCTCTTGCCTCTGCACCACTGGTCTCATTCAGCCATTATAAAGCAATTCTTCCTATTTTTGTATGGCCTAAGCAAAATTATGTTGAAAGACGGGCAAAGATGAAAATATTGAGAGAAACAAGAAAAAGATACTTTAGTCTTTACAGTTGTGAATCTTCCTTCAAACTAATTAAGATTTTCCAATGAAGATGGGGTGCAGGCAAGCAGATACTGCTCATATTTGGCAACAATTGAAATTCTTAGAGGTTCTTTAACAAATATTATGCTGGTTATCATTCTAGTAGGAAACTGATACAGTACTTGTAGATGATTAAACACAATGCTCAGTGATAAAGCGTGCCCTTAGTCCTCAGTTTTCCCTGCTTCTGAAAACAGAAGGAAAAAAGTATAGATGGCTTCTCAATGGGATGTATTTTCTGGGGACTCCTTATGCACTTGTGCTTTGTGAATCTATTGCATTCCTACTACCTGACAATTATTTATATAAAAGTAACATGTGCTTTTGATACAGTAAAAGACTTGTTCTGGTGGAACTTATAGAAGATGAGAATTTAGCAACTATAGCAGCTTTTTATAAGACAAAGTGAATTTAGATAAACTGCTGACTCTAACATGTGTGACCTGACCAGACTAATTATCCTTAAAGAGGCCCAGTTTAATATTTTAATATGTCATGTGTATTTATATACACACACACATATATATGTATATATATGTATGTATGTAAATATATTAACAATTAATGAAAAAGTGATCATGAATTTGGCAGAAAGAAAGGGTTTAGAGGAAAGTTAGGGAAGGAGAAATATTGTAAATAAACAAAATCCATGTTAGTAATATTGTAGACATCAGAGAACTATTAAGTTAACAAGAATTTGGAAAGAACCATCCTAAAACAATGAGCACTAGCAAAGTTAAGTGAGTTCACAGTTTGTACAGATTATTTTTTCTTTCGTGCAGAATCCTAAACACAGGGTACAAATCAGAAACATCACATGTGCCCGGGCAAAAGTCGTCCATTAATAGATCCTGAGGCAGCAGAGCTTTTAACAGCACCACAGGGACAGAGACAAAAATAACAACCTAAGGGGCCAGGTTCCCAGGAAGAGAGGTGTTATGGAGAGCTGACATCAATACCCTGCCAGGATAAATGAAGATACTTAGAAAATGCTGAAGCTACACATGATAAAATATTAAGAAACAAAGCAGAAATGTAAAAAGCCGAGGTGGGTGAGGGAAGAAGTCTATGTGTAAAGGAAACTAACATGAGAGTTCAGAATTCAGTTGTGAACATTTCAGATTTAATCAGAGTGCTAGACCTAGATTGTAATAAGGCAAAGTGAGAAAAATGTCCCTTCATAATACTGAAATTTCCCTCATCATAGGACCTGGTTGGATTTTAATGGTCCATGTGCATTCATAGCAGAATGATTAAACACTTACGGGCAAACATCAGGTCTACTGCCTCCTTTTAATTTTTCCTATATTTCAAGGTGGGGGAGTTGTCTTTTAATGGGGTTTCATGCAGCCTGAGTTGTCTCTATGTTTTGGCAGGTGATCTTGAACTTTTATGCTTCCTGTCTCTTCTTCTCAGTGCTGGGGTAACAAGTGCGCACCATATGTCTGATTAGTGCTGAGCTGGGCATGGAACCCAAAGCTTCGTGAAAGGACTTTACCAACTGTGCTACTTCTCGAGGCCCTGCATCCTCTACATTTCTGTGGTGGCTTGAAATGAGAGGGCCCCCACAGATTTATATGTTTGGTCCACTTGGAAGTGTGGCTTTAATGGAGGAGGTGTGGCCTTGTTGGGGGAAGTGTGTCACTGGGAGGTGGGCTGTGAGATCTCAGGAGCTCAAGTCAGTTCTCCTCCAGCTACCTGTGGATCCAGATGTAGGACTCTGAGCCACTTCTCCAATACCATGTCTGCCTGGATGCTGTCATGATTTCTACTATGGTAGTGAACTAAACCTCTGAACCTGTGAGCCAGCTCCCATTAAATGTTTTCCTTTATAAGAGTTTCTGTGCTCATGGTGTCTCTTCACAGCAATAAAACCCTAACTAAGACAATTTCTTATCCACGATGCCTGATAGTTGTTGAGAAAAGAATTATGCACTTAAAAATGCAAAACTCTTAGGCAAAGAAGAGAAAAATCATAAGAGATCCAAGAGGAAGTAGATTTTGTTCTTCAGTCAGAGCTTAAAAATAGCTGTGATTAATCTGCTCAAGGAGGACTGGGAAAACAGATTTTCCTGAGATCCTTGGACTCAGTAGAGATAATGTTAATTTCTAGAGCTGGAAAACCAAACCCAACTGCTGGCTGCTGCCAGGAGAGAAGAGTACTACTGATTTCACCTTCAAAAGATGACCGCGGGGACTATTCATGTTGGTCTTTTTCTGTTTTCAACATAGCTTGTGAAAAGTCTTCAGATCCTTTCTGCAATATGTAGGAGTCTCTATGTGGATCTGTATGCCCAGTAAAAGAAACCAAAAGAGGGCTAAATGATTGTTGCACAGAGGCAATGAATTTGAAATCACAATTGTTTTTTTTTTTAACTGAATGAAAACCACAAGTTATGAAGTCATACCTTTAATTTTCAGGGAGAGAGAACTACCAAGAGACAATAGCACTTCCCAATAGAGGAGGACCATTCCCAACAGAATTTCTTCCTGTTTTATTCACTAAAATAAGAAGATGAACTGGTTTGTTTTGCTACAAACCGACAGTGATAGTAGCTTGTGCATGAATGTCAGCTCACCAAAACTACAAATGAGTGAAGGACTTTCTGTTTTTCTTTTTCTGGGATTGTATCACTATAAGATGATACAACCTGGCCTTATCATTCGTTGTTTTCAGCAAGAAATAAGATTTCATGTTATCAAATGCTCTTATTGCATCTTCTAATGTTACCATACATACTTGTCTCTTTTAAGTCCTCTATGAAACTTGTCAACATCTCTGTGTAGACTTATTATTTTGTGTACATCTAGTTATCCCAAGAGAAAAGAGCCTTTATTATTTTGTGAATCATTACGTTCTCATTGGCTGGAAATATGCCTGATATACACAAATCCCTCAATAAATTTTCTTTCATGAATAATATATATCATAGTTCATATATTAAATAATTCAAAATAAAGATTAGAATAAAAATCATGATTGTGACTGAGTCATTCTCTTTTAATATATTATTCCTTCCATATGAAAGTAGTCTGACTACCACATCTGTCACATCATTATTCTGTAGTGAAGGTTCTTTGGATCTGGCTCAGTAGGAAAGTGTGGTCTTCATTTCTCACTGCTTCAAATGTGCCCCTAATATAAATGCGTGCATCATCAAAGACAATGACACTTCTCAATAGAGAAGGACCAATCTTTGGTCAAGAGCACATTGTAGTTATACTCTCCTGCTTGAACCTCCAAACAACTTCCATCTATGGTTTTGATTAAAAGAAAACGATTTCACACCCAAATTTCATTTATTATATATATATTTTTTTTCCATTTTTTATTAGGTATTTCGCTCATTTACATTTGCAATGCTATACCAAAAGTCCCCCATAGCCACCCACCCCCTATCCCCTACCCACCCACTCCCCTTTTATGGCCCTGGCGTTCCCCTGTACTGGGGCATATAAAGTTTGCGTGTCCAATGGGCCTCTCTTTCCAGTGATGGCCGACTAGGCCATCTTTTGATGCATATGCAGCTAGAGTCAAGAGCTCAGGGGTACTGGTTAGTTCATAATGTTGTTCCACCTATAGGGTTGCAGATCCCTTTAGCTTCTTTGGTACTTTCTCTAGCTCCTTCATTGGGGGCCATGTGATCCATCCAATAGCCAACTGTGAGCATCCACTTCTATGTTTGCTAGGCCCAGGCATACTCTGACAAGAGACAGCTATATCAGGGTCCTTTCAGCATAATCTTGCTAGTGTATGCAATGGTGTCAGCATTTGGAAGCTGATTATGGGATGGATCCCCGGATATGCTAGTGTCTACATGGTCCATCCTTTTATCTCAGCTCCAAACTTTGTCTCTGTAACTCCTTCCAAGGGTGTTTTGTTCCCACTTCTAAGGAGGGGCATAGTGTTCACACTTCAGTCTTCATTTTTCTTGAGTTTCATGTGTTTAGGAAATTGTATCTTATATCTTGGGTATCTTAGGTTTTGGGCTAATATCCACTTATCAGTGAGTACATATTGTGTGAGTTCCTTTGTGAATGTGTTACCTCACTCAGGATGATGCCCTCCAGGTCCATCCATTTGGCTAGGAATTTCATAAATTCATTCTTTTTAATAGCTGAGTAGTACTCCATTGTGTAGATGTACCACATTTTCTGTATCCATTCCTCTGTTGAGGGGCATCTGGGTTCCTTCCAGCTTCTGGCTATTATAAATAAGGCTGCTATGAACATAGTGGAGCATGTATCCTTCTTACCAGTTGGGGCATCTTCTGGATATATGCCCAGGAGAGGTATTGCTGGATCCTCCAGTAGTACTATATCCAGTTTTCTGAGGAACCGCCAGACTGATTTCCATAGTGGTTGTACAAGCCTGCAATCCCACCAACAATGGAGGAGTGTTCCTCTTTCTCCACATCCACGCCAGCATCTGCTGTCACCTGAATTTTTGATCTTAGCCATTCTGACTGGTGTGAGGTGGAATCTCAGGGTTGTTTTGATTTGCATTTCCCTGATGATTAAGGATGTTGAGCATTTTTTCAGGTGCTTCTCTGCCATTCGGTATTCCTCAGGTGAGAATTCTTTGTTCAGTTCTGTGCCCCATTTTTTAATGGGGTTATTTGATCTTCTGAAGTCCACCTTCTTGAGTTCTTTATATATGTTGGATATTAGTCCCCTATCTGATTTAGGATAGGTAAAGATCCTTTCCCAATCTGTTGGTGGTCTTTTTGTCTTATTGACGGTGTCTTTTGCCTTGCAGAAACTTTGGAGTTTCATTAGGTCCCATTTGTCAATTCTCGATCTTACAGAGCAAGCCATTGCTGTTCTGTTCAGGAATTTTTCCCCTGTACCCATATCTTCAAGGCTTTTCCCCACTTTCTCCTCTATAAGTTTCAGTGTCTCTGGTTTTATGTGAAGTTCCTTGATCCACTTAGATTTGACCTTAGTACAAGGAGATAAGTATGGATCGATTCGCATTCTTCTACATGATAACAACCAGTTGTGCCAGCACCAATTGTTGAAAATGCTGTCTTTCTTCCACTGGATGGTTTTAGCTCCCTTGTCGAAGATCAAGTGACCATAGGTGTGTGGGTTCATTTCTGGGTCTTCAATTCTATTCCATTGGTCTACTTGTCTGTCTCTATACCAGTACCATGCAGTTTTTATCACAATTGCCCTGTAGTAAAGCTTTAGGTCAGGCATGGTGATTCCACCAGAGGTTCTTTTATCCTTGAGAAGAGTTTTTGCTATCCTAGGTTTTTTGTTATTCCAGATGAATTTGCAAATTGCTCCTTCTAATTCGTTGAAGAATTGAGTTGGAATTTTGATGGGGATTGCATTGAATCTGTAGATTGCTTTTGGCAAGATAGCCATTTTTACAATGTTGATCCTGCCAATCCATGAGCATGGGAGATCTTTCCATCTTCTGAGATCTTCTTTAATTTCTTTCTTCAGAGACTTGAAGTTTTTATCATACAGATCTTTTACTTCCTTAGTTAGAGTCACGCCGAGATATTTTATATTATTTGTGACTATTGAGAAGGGTGTTGTTTCCCTAATTTCTTTCTCAGCCTGTTTATTCTTTGTGTAGAGAAAGGCCATTGACTTGTTTGAGTTAATTTTATATCCAGCTACTTCACCAAAGCTGTTTATCAGGTTTAGGAGTTCTCTGGTGGAATTTTTAGGGTCACTTATATATACTATCATATCATCTGCAAAAAGTGATATTTTGACTTCCTCTTTTCCAATTTGTATCCCCTTGATCTCCTTTTGTTGTCGAATTGCTCTGGCTAATACTTCAAGTACTATGTTGAAAAGGTAGGGAGAAAGTGGGCAACCTTGTCTAGTCCCTGATTTTAGTGGGATTGCTTCCAGCTTCTCTCCATTTACTTTGATGTTGGCTACTGGTTTGCTGTAGATTGCTTTTATTATGTTTAGGTATGGGCCTTGAATTCCTGATCTTTCCAAAACTTTTATCATGAATGGGTGTTGGATCTTGTCAAATGCTTTTTCTGCATCTAACGAGATGATCATGTGGTTTTTGTCTTTGAGTTTTTTTATATAATGGATTACATTGATGGATTTTCGTATATTAAACCATCCCTGCATCCCTGGAATAAAACCTACTTGGTCAGGATGGATGATTTCTTTAATGTGTTCTTGGATTCGGTTAGCGAGAATTTTATTAAGGATTTTTGCATCGATATTCATAAGAGAAATTGGTCTGAAGTTCTCTATCTTTGTTGGATCTTTCTGTGGTTTAGGTATCAGAGTAATAGTGGCTTCATAAAATGAGTTGGGTAGAGTACCTTCTACTTCTATCTTGTGAAATAGTTTGTGCAGAACTGGAATTAGATCTTCTTTGAAGGTCTGATAGAACTCTGCACTAAACCCATCTGGTCCTGGGCTTTTTTTGGCTGGGAGACTATTAATAACTGCTTCTATTTCTTTAGGGGATATGGGACTGTTTAGAAGGTCAACTTGATCCTGATTCAACTTTGGTACCTGGTATCTGTCCAGAAATTTGTCCATTTCGTCCAGGTTTTCCAGTTTTGTTGAGTATAAGCTTTTGTAGAAGGATCTGATGGTGTTTTGGATTTCTTCAGGATCTGTTGTTATGTCTCCCTTTTCATTTCTGATTTTGTTGATTAGGATTTTGTCCCTTTGCCCTCTAGTGAGTCTAGCTAAGGGCTTATCTATCTTGTTGATTTTCTCAAAGAACCAACTGCTCGTTTGGTTAATTCTTTGAATAGTTCTTCTTGTTTCCACTTGGTTAATTTCACCCCTGAGTTTGATTATTTCCTGCCGTCTACTCCTCTTGGGTGAATTTGCTTCCTTTTTTTCTAGAGCTTTTAGATGTGTTGTCAAGCTGCTAGTATGTGCTCTCTCCCGTTTCTTCTTGGAGGTACTCAGAGCTATGAGTTTCCCTCTTAGAAATGCTTTCATTGTGTCCCAAAGGTTTGGGTACGTTGTGGCTTCATTTTCATTAAACTCTAAAAAGTCTTTAATTTCTTTCTTTATTCCTTCCTTGACCAAGGTATCATTGAGAAGAGTGTTGTTCAGTTTCCACGTGAATGTTGGCTTTCCATTCTTAATGTTGTTATTGAAGATCAGTCTTAGGCCATGGTGGTCTGATAGGATACATGGGACAATTTCAATATTTTTGTATCTGTTGAGGCCTATTTTGTGACCAATTATATGGTCAATTTTGGAAAAGGTCCCGTGAGGTGCTGAGAAGAAGGTATATCCTTTTGTTTTAGGATTAAATATTCTGTAGATATCTGTCAGGTCCATTTGTTTCATAACTTCTGTTAGTTTCACTGTGTCCCTGTTTAGTTTCTGTTTCCACGATCTGTCCATTGATGAAAGTGGTGTGTTGAGGTCTCCCACTATTATTGTGTGAGGTGCAATGTGTGCTTTGAGCTTTACTAAAGTGTCTTTAATGAATGTGGCTGCCCTTGCATTTGGAGCGTAGATATTCAGAATTGAGAGTTCCTCTTGGAGGATTTTACCTTTGATGAGTATGAAGTGTCCCTCCTTGTCTTTTTTGATAACTTTGGGATGGAAGTCGATTTTATCCGATATTAGAATGGCTACTCCAGCCTGTTTCTTCAGACCATTTGCTTGGAAAATTGTTTTCCAGCCTTTCACTCTGAGGTAGTGTCTGTCTTTTTCCCTGAGATGGGTTTCCTGTAAGCAGCAGAATGTTGGGTCCTGTTTGTGTAGCCAGTCTGTTAGTCTATGTCTTTTTATTGGGGAATTGAGTCCATTGATATTAAGAGATATTAAGGAAAGGTAATTGTTGCTTCCTGTTATTTTTGTTGTTAAAGTTGGCATTCTGTTCTTGTGGCTGTCTTCTTTTAGGTTTGTTGAGGGATTTTCTTCTTGTTTTTTCTAGGGTGTGGTTCCCGTCCTTGTATTGGTTTTTTTCTGTTATTATCCTTTGAAGGGCTGGATTCGTGGAGAGATAATGGGTGAATTTAGTTTTGTCGTGGAATACTTTGGTTTCTCCATCTATGGTAATTGAGAGTTTGGCTGGGTATAGTAGCCTGGGCTGGCATTTGTGTTCTCTTAGTGTCTGTATAACATCTGTCCAGGCTCTTCTGGCTTTCATAGTCTCTGGTGAAAAATCTGGTGTAATTCTGATAGGCTTGCCTTTATATGTTACTTGACCTTTTTCCCTTACTGCTTTTAGTATTCTATCTTTATTTAGTGCATTTGGTGTTCTGATTATTATGTGTCGGGAGGAATTTCTTTTCTGGTCCAGTCTAATTGGAGTTCTGTAGGCTTCTTGTATGTTCATGGGCATCTCTTTCTTTAGATTTGGGAAGTTTTCTTCAATAATTTTGTTGAAGATGTTTGCTGGTCCTTTGAGTTGAAAATCTTCATTCTCATCCACTCCTATTATCCGTAGGTTTGGTCTTCTCATTGTGTCCTGGATTTCCTGGATGTTTTGAGTTAGGATCTTTTTGCATTTTCCATTTTCTTTGATTGTTGTGCCGATGTTCTCTATGGAGTCTTCTGCACCTGAGATTCTCTCTTCCATCTCTTGTATTCTGTTGCTGATGCTGGCATCTATGGTTCCAGATTTCTTTCCTAGGGTTTCTATCTCCAGCGTCGCCTCACTTTGGGTTTTCTTTATTGTGTCTACTTCCCTTTTTAGGTCTAGTATGGTTTTGTTCATTTCCATCACCTGTTTGGATGTGTTTTCCTGTTTTTCTATAAGGACTTCTACCTGTTTGGTTGTGTTTTCCTGTTTTTCTTTAAGGACTTGTAACTCTTTAGCAGTGTTTTCCTGTTTTTCTTTAAGGACTTGTAACTCTTTAGCAGTGTTCTCCTGTATTTCTTTAAGTGAGTTATTGAATTCCTTCTTTATGTCCTCTACCATCATCATGAGATATGCTTTTAAATCCAGGTCTACCTTTTCAGGTGTGTTAGGGTGTCCTGGATTGGGCAAAGTGGGCGTTCTGGGTTCTGATGATGGTGAGTGGTCCTGGCTTCTGTTAGTAGGATTCTTACGTTTACCTTTCGCCATCTGGCAATCTCTGGAGTTAGTTGTTATAGTTGTCTTTGTTAAGAGATTGTTCCTCTGTTGATTTTGTTACCCTCTATCAGCAGGCGTGGGAGACAAGCTCTCTTCTCTGAGTTTCAGTGGTCAGAGCAGTCTCTGTAGGCAAGCTCTCCTCTTTCAGGGAAGGTGTACAGTTATCTGGTGTTTGGACCTCCTCCTGGCTGAAGGTGAAGGCCCAAAACAGGATCTTTCCCAGAAGCTGTGTTGCTTTGGCCAGGAAGGTGGCCAGTTGTCTGGAGTTGAAGATGTCGCCGCCTGAGAAGCTCTGTGGCTCTTGTCCGGAAGGAGGCCGGCCGTCTGGAGCTGAGGATGGCGCTGCCTCAGAAGCTCTGTGGCTCTTGCCGGGAAGGTGGCTGGTTGTCTGGAGCTGAAGATGGCGCCACCCAGAAGCTCTGCGACCCTCGCCCGTCCCAGAAACGGCTGGCACTCTGTATTCCACACGGTCACCCGTGCAGCCTGCCCTCCGCGGAGTCCCGGAGCCAAGAAGGCTCCCGCCGGCGCCTGTGCCACAAACCTCTCAGGCCGGGCAGACCCCCGTGCTCTCACCAGGAAGGTGGCCGGCTATCTGGAGCTGAAGATGGCGCCGCCCAGCCATTTATTATATATTTATTTTACTTGTTTTGTCTAAGAAATGAAGTTGGGTTTTTAAGAGGATATTCTACTGAGATGGGATTGGTAATGCTAGAAAGACGGAACAAATGTGTAATGTAAATAGACAACCTTGTACTCATTGCTTTTGAGAAAGCCTCGTGTGAATATAAGCTAGAGCACAGTATTCTATCTGCTGTCTATTAAACCAGTGATCTTCCAGAATGCTCACCAGATTCTCATCCATGATCAGGTACTTAGAACAAGAGCCCATTGGTTTTAAACCAGTAAAAGAAAAGATCTATTTCAGTTTTAGGAAAATTTCATAGTGATCAGGTTAGCTTTGTTAAATTCTGTGTTCCCGAAAAAGCACTAGACATTTTAAGTTTAATTATGTCACTTAATCTTCATAAAAATCTTGAGAGAGAGAGAAAGAGAGGCAGATCCAGAGCTGAAATTGAGCTTTTTCACTAAAGGGCACAGATTGTAGGACATCAGGGGCTTTTTTAGGCAAGCCTAGAAGGGATGGGTGAAACCCTCTTAAATGTTGAGAAATATGTACAAAAAGCCCTTTAGTCATATCATGGCACCATTTTTTATGTATGAGAAGCATTATTCTCCATTGACAAAGGTCACAAAGTTTGGAAGAATTAGAACCAATTACATACTATTTCTGAAATGCTCAAGTGAACGGCTCTTGCAACCTTTCTGCCCATTTTTCTTCAGTGTTCCCAAGCCTTAGATATTGGTGTTGCATTGAAGGTGTATCAACTGGGAATAGACTGTTCCTGGTCACATTGTTTGCATTTTTCTCAGTTGTAGAGAAAAATTTTTTATCAGCCTCTGTCTGCTGAGACAGAAGTTTATTTGATGGAGTATAAGATAAACATCTGTAGATACAATGCTAAGTATTTAGAATACAATTAGTTGGATTAACTTGGGGAAATTGCATTAATAATTCTTCTCTAGGGTCTATAACTTCTCCAGCCATAGGTAGTTGGCCTGATTTTCAATGAGAGACATTATTTCCTTCTTTTTGAGTATATCTTACATCTAATTAAACAGCTTCTGTTACTCTCAAGATAAAAGTTCCATTATTGCCTTATTAAAGAAAGGTATTTCATCAAGGCAAGGTAGGAAGGACTAATTATTGCTTTTCACTATCAGTTGCTTAAGTGGCACTTTCCAGTACTATATGAATGAGCAAATCCTCACGGAATAGACTTCTATATCTAGTCCAGCTTAGTTCCTCCAAGTCCTGTGTCTGAAGTAACTGCTGTCTTCTGCGGTATCTTTCCTTCAAGTTCTGGGAAGTAACAAAGATCAATGACAGTAGCCTAAGTCTTTGTTTGTTTGTTTGTTTGTTGGATTCCCCTAATAAATAGCTGAATGAAGGCTGCTCAGACCTGGAACTAGGGTTTTTGTAAGATTGTTTCTGACTCTTGTGGGAGACATTATCTATCACTCTTTACTCTGTAACTCCATACATATCTTTTTGCACCCATCATATATACATATATATGTGTGTGTGTGTGTATGTGTGTTGACAATGTATGTATGTATGTATGTATGTGTGTATGTGTATATATATATACACACACACATATATGTTTTGACAATCTATGTTCACACGAATCCGAGGGTTCTGTGAGATCAGAAGAAGGCAACATATCTCCTAGAGCTGAAGTTACAGGTAGTTATGAGCACTGGTGTGAATTTTGGGAACAAAACTTGGATCTTCTTCAAGAACAATACTGTCTGTGGATCTTATTACCCCTCCTTCATATTTCTCCTACCCCAAAATGCTTGGGACGTTTTAGGATTCTGATGTTGACGAATGTTTACATTTTGTTTACATGGTGTCTCTCATCCCATCTCTAATCTAACTTGTAGCATTCCATCACATATATGCCAATAAATAAATATTCAAGATAAGGGTTAAACAAACAGGTTTTAGAATACTTTCTCATTAAATATAACATATACTATGTTTAGTACACAGAAATCTTAGCATGTAAGTATTTGTAGTATAAAGTATTTGCAATATAACCAGTTGGTGGCTCAATCCTTGAGTTTTAGACGTGGTTTCAATTCTTATTAAATTGTCTTAAATAATAGAATGATGTTTATTAATAAGAGGTAGTGGGCTGTAGTGTATTTTGGGACAATTTACATTAATTCAACATTGATTATGAAATTTTATATTAAGTTCTCATATTAATGGGAATTTATTTTAAAGACTGGGTTCAGCCCAAGCTTGTTGACTGGTGTCTGCTGAGGTAAAGGCGGAAAGATCAGGATTACTTGCGTTTAGTTTTAGCTCTACAATATACATAATCAAGATTTTTGTGAACAGTATATGTATATATGATATATATTTGATATATATTTGATATATTTATTTGATATATATTCATATGCTTCATATATATAAATATATTTGAAAAACACAGGTAGTTTTTAAAGCAAGAAGAAGCACAAAGAGTAATGCTGGGATGGTTTTTAAAGACTGAATGTAGGGTTGCTATGCTGGTCACGTTCCAGTGAAAGATCTAATTTTATTTTCCTGCACTGGTTGTTTTAGCATCAAAGCCACAAAGTCACAATTTTATTTTTAATTGTGGCATTTCAAGTTCTGTGCTTTACATATCTTGATATAATTCCCCTTGCCAGTCTAATCCCCAGAGTGACAGTCTTATTTTCTGTAACTTGCAAAAATTCATGAACCATGCTTCTTCATGAGTTCTTAAAATACTATTTTCTTTTGACCTGCCATGTGAAAATATTGGAAGCCGGTGGTAATACTGAGCCCATTTCTATGGAAATGATGTGGATATTATTTAATAAATCTTCCTGGATGCTGAACAATTCATGAATGGCTTGTTGAAATACAATAAGGAGTTTATGAGCCCTTGAATTGCAGGATTCTCTTCTGGAAGGAAAAACAAAAACTGGGAGACACCATCAATGAGGAATGCTACTCCTTCATCTCAAACTGAAACAGCCAGGGTTTAAACTCACCCTGAGTACATTCTCAGCAGGGAAAAGGATGGGCTGTGACTATACCGTAATGGCATTCATTTTCTTATGTTGCTTAGAAAACCAGCCCCGTTCTCAGCACAGTTCAAGAAGAGCTTAGAAAATGGTGCAGACTCCAGCAACAATCTTGTAACCAACAGCAAGCCTCTCAGAGCACTTTCTAAAGCCAACTCTCTTGGTGGCATTGGTTAATAATCGTTCTGGTTATCTTACTGTCACACCTTGTAAGTTGGTGTAAGGCACTTTGAAACTGAAGGCATGCCGCACCACTGACCTTGGAGAGTATGGAGCAAGGAGCCGTGTTCGTGTTTGAAGAGAGCTGGTAAAAGAAAATAAAATCCCATTCCTGGCATCATTGGGGTACATCTCCAGCCTGCCATGGATACATTTTTAATTGCTTTCCTTAAAAGCTTGATCTGAAAGCCTTTGAAGTAAACAGCTCTCTGCCATTATCCCATTAGAAGTAAACGGCCTCTCAATCCTGCCCCGGTTTTCAGTGAGAAAGAAAGGAGGAAAAAGAAAAGCATTTAGAAATCATTCTGAGCTATAGTTTCCGCTAACAGTTTCCTGTGGGTGATCTTAGTAGCCTATTAGACGTTGGTAATCACACAGAGCGTAAGGAACGGGGACTGCAGGCATCTTAGCACAGTGTGTGATCTCAGAGCTCTGAAGGCAGCCAGAATTCACAGAGAGCTGATTTCCAGAACTGGAGCTTACCAGCCCTCCCAAGAACTCAAGCTGCCAGTCCACCTTCCTATCTCCCTTGGAGAAGAATAGGTGGCAGCAACAATCCCTGCGGGTAGAAACTAAAGAGATGGAAAACCAAAGTAGAGGAGGAAGGGAAAGTGGAATGGTACATGTTCTGCAGCCATGGAATAAAAGAGCTTGAATCCGACCCTGCCTCTCTCCCTGCCCTTAGATGGATGCTGTGTTTAGTTTTCCCCCTCCCCCCTTTTTAAATTAGCAAACCTAATCCTTATTAAGCACCTGGATGCCTTCCTTTTCAACTGCACCCCATCTGTGTCTGTCTTCTTTCATATGCCATTTTTATACAACATCTGAAAACAGTTCGTCCGCTTCAGTGTGTTCACCTGGAGACTATTGCTTCCTCACCTTGCGATGGCTGGAGTACTGAGAAATATATCTTTGTGTCAAAATTCTGAGAATCAGAATGAAGAAGGAGGCGGGTACCAATAAGAAATAAATAGTTTACAGGGAAATCACAGTCTTACCTCACCCAAAGTAACAAGTTTTAAGAATTCTGTGGCTAGCATGACATCGGTCTTACAATGAATAGCAGGTTAGCAATATAAATTCTCGATTCCAGCTTTTGTTACTTTTCTGTGAAAGGAAGAAAAAAAATCCACAGGACATAGTGTAAATTCTCTGGGATAACATGAATAGCCCAATTATATAAATATATCTAACTTGGTTTGATAAATACCAAAGATGTTGTTTTATTAGTCTATCACTATGCCCTTTGCTTTCATCTGCACGACTGCAAATGTTTGAATCTCATTTGATAGCGTATGTGAATTCAGTCCAACTAGTAGTCAGTCCTGTGCTTTTTTTCCACAATTAACTGTAAAAACACCATTCCCCAGTCACTGTTTGAGGCCATGTAGAAAGGTTTTAGTATTTCAATCAGTACAGTCAGATGGGCCTGCTCTCATGCCCCACGGGAGGGTATAAAGCCAAGGTGGTTTAGATTACCCCAAGCCTTCCCAGGATAACTTTCTACAGTAAGCAGTCATTAGTTAATTGAGTTGAACCTAAACACAAAAGGGAATCAGGAACTGTGAAAGCTTTAAGTATTCTAATCATTTTAGGCTCCGAAGACCCTTCCCAGAAGTGACAGCTCAGCCAGGTCTGTGCCATGACCTGTGGTTCAGGCCTACTGGTCATCTCACAAGCTGCCTTCTCCTTTGTGCTATAGAAAGGCTTACATGCTAAGAGGGAGCCATGACTGTATACCAGCACAGATGGTGTGTGAGGCACTTTCCGTTGCTGTGACAAAATGCCCTAAGGAAATAAACTGGAAGGGGAAAAGCCTTGTTTTTGACTGATGATATCAGAGGTCCCAGGTCATGGCCAGCTAACTCCATTGACCCTTAAGAAAGGCTTATGGCAACAGGATAACAGGACAGAGGGAAGCTGCTCACATCATGGCAAACAGGAAGTTGGGAGGTGGAGGTAAATTGAAGGGGGCGGGGAGGCTAGTGACTAGGGACAAGGTATACTCTATAAGTTCCCACTGATCTGTTCCCTCGCACGAGCCCCCCCTCCCCACCTCTTAATAGGACTCTCAGATATGAACTTAAGAGTGGACTAGTGCACTGATGAGTTATAACCTCTGACCCAGCTCCTTCTTAGCCACCAGTTAGAGGTTAAGCCTTCAGCATTTTATATTCAAACTATATCACTACATCAGAATCGCTGTTTCTTTCTTTTCTTTTTTCTTATTTCTTTTATTGGATATTTTCTTTATTTACTTTTCAAATGTCATCCCCTCTCCAAGTCTCCCCTCCAGAAACCCCCTATCTCATCCCCCTTCCCCGTGTCTTTATGAAGGTGCTTCCACCCACCCACCCACCCACTCCCATCATCCCGCCCTGGCATTCCCCTATACTGGGACATCAAACACCCTCAGGCCCAAGGATCACACCTCCCACTAATTTCCAACAAAGTCATCCTCTGCCACATATGAGGCTAGCACCACGGGTCACTCCATGTGTACTCTTTGGTTGGTGGTTTAGTCCCTGGGAGCTCTGGGGAGTCTGGCCAATTGACACTGTTGACCCCTCCCCTCACGGGGTTGCAAACCCTCTCAGCTCCTTAAGTCCCTTCTCCAACTCCTCCATCTGGGACCCGTTGCTCAGTCCAACAGTTGGTTGTAAGCCTCTGCCTCTGTATTCATCAGGCTCTGGCAGAGCCTCCCAGGAGACAGCCATATCAGGCTCCTGTCAGCAAGCACTTTCTGGCGTGTACAATAGCATGTCCAGGTTTCTTATACACTATCTAGGATATTTTGTGATGGAAACGTAATTACTGTGTGAATTTATTGGAGTAAAAAAAGAGTAAAGACGTATTGGAAAAAAAATCCAAATATATGGATACTTCAAAATGTCTAAGGAAATTATCTATTCAAAGTGATGATATACAGTTCTAGTTGGCCTGAGATAGAAGGACTGTGAGCTTGAGACCAGCCTGGGCTAGGTGACAAGACCCCGTGTCAGTAACTAAGGATGAAACGGTGTTTGTGCAGACACTACCTTATCATCCTCTGAGTAATATTTTAGTGTGTTTCATGTTCCAAGTGGATGCTTCACAAGTGTGCTGCATGGCTGGCGAGAAAATAGCTCCATTCCAAGTATGAACTCTTATTACCGCTACTGCATGTATCCATTTCTGAAAATAATTAGGTTGCTTAATATTGTGAAAATGTCTGTTAAAAAATTCATGAATAAAATATTTACCAAGATTGCCATTTGACAATGTGTGAAATGATGAACTCTACTGCCACATTTAGGCGATGAAATTATACTCTTGCCTCTGATGGAAAATATTCCAATTGCACACAGAAGAGTTATTTCGCTATTTCAGCTCTAGTAAGTGCCATCGTCCTTATAGTTCTAGGGAAGCTGACTCAGTTACAGGTCGGGATCTTCATAGGAAAGACCTGGGTTTACCTATGCTATTGAAAGCCTTTACTACATTGTGGCAAGTTCACAGAAGCATGGGTGTGATAGATGTTAGAGACACTTGTGTAGTTTTGCTAGAGTGTATGTGTGTACTTGGTACCATACACAGTTAGCCATGGATTATGGGTTCATGAGGACAAGAATTTCTCTTGATGGTCTACTACAAGGTTGCTTTTATGCTCCCCCAAAATCATAAAGTAATAAGTTTTATATATTTCAGACTTATATAATGAAAAAGAAATCTGAATACTTTATTTAGGGTAATGGCTGATACATATTAGACAGTGGCTATGTAACTATGATATCTTCTCTCTCTCTCTGGTTCGCTCTTAACTAAGCAGAGGTAAGTAGCTTGACTTACCTTTGCTGAAATGTCTTAACATTTAATTTTTTTCACCATTTGAAGATTATTTTATTTCTTTGTTTCTTTCTTTTGTTGAAAATAGAGTGTTTTCTCATATAATATATCCTGACTATAGTTTCTCCTCCCTCTCCTCCTACCACCTCCATATCTCCCCTCTAGATATACTCCCTTCTTGTCTCTCATTATATAATATATAATATTTATATTATAATATATAAAATAAATCAAAATAAAATAAAATACAATGAAACAGAAGCCACCATATTAAAGTTGGATAAGGCAACCCAACAGACAGAAAAGATTCCTAAGAGTTGACACAAGAATCAGAGATCATCTGTCTCTCACTCAGTCATCCCATAACAATATTACGATATAAGCTGTAACATATAGGCAGAGAACCTGGATTAGATCCTTGCAGGCTCTGTGCTTGCTGCTTCAGTTTCCCTGAGCTTATATGCATGTCATTTGATGATTTAGAGGCACTTGTTCAACAGCTCTAGTTTCCTCCATCCCTACAGGTTCTTAAACTCTTTGTGGCTCCTCCTCCACAGGGTATTCTGAGCTCTGGGGAGGGGAGTGGGGAATTTGATGACTTCCCTTTTTGACTCATTCTTCCTGCAATCACTGCCTGTGGGTCTCTGAATCTGTTCCTCTCTTCTGCCAGAGAAAGCTTCTTTGATGATTACTGGATATGGGATTGATCTATGAATATAATAGGATGCTAACTGTAATATTTTCTTACATGGCCAAACCTTTTTCCTCCCTAATTTCTTACCCTTAGATTGATCATGTCTTAGAACACTTTTTCCAAAGTGACATGATTAACTATCTCAGGTGTTATATTTGTCCACTCTTACTTGAAAGGAACATAAAGACCATATACATATTCTCTATTGCCTGTTAAAAATCACTTTTGAAGGGATTGAAAGATGGATTAGCAGTTTTGAACATTCCTTTGTCTTCTAGAGTACCTGAGTTCAGTTCTCAGCATCTTTGTTGCATGACTGTTACATCCAACTCCAGATTTGATGCCCTCTTCTGAACTCCTTAGGTACCAGCAAACCCATGAAATTTACTTACACAAATAAGAAACCCAGACAGGCACACACACACACACACACACACACACACACACACACACACATATGATATATAGATAATAGATAGATAGATAGATAGATAGATAGATAGATAGATCGATCGATCGATCGATAGATAGATAGATAGAAACATACATACATACATACATACATACATACATACATACATACATACCAAGTCCCTTTAAATTTAAACACTGAAAGGTAGCTGTAAATTGTTTAACCTTTAACCTCAGAAACTGGGAAACAGGGGAACATCTCTGTGAGTTTAAGGCCAGTATGATCTATATTCCAAGTCCCTAGTAGCTACACAGTGAAAATCAATCTAAAATACCAATTAATTCATAAATTTACAAGAAAAGTTTAAATTACAGTCTCAGTAGATACTATCAGAGCGATTGTAAATGGTATAAAACATCACCGTGATGTGTTGAGTATTTCTTATACTCCGGTCTCTAGTATTAAAAGTAGATTTAACCTTGAATCTGCCCACTCCATTGTCGGTATTGCTAGAGACTGAAACTAGGGTTGTTGTGTATGCAATCTTTTCATCAGCACGAAGCCATGTGCCCATTGCAAAGTAAAACACTTAAGCAGCTCATGCTACTAGAGATTAAGAGAACCTAAGAATCGAGGACAATAACACTAGTGTAAAAGACAATGCTATGATTCTAAAGTGAAAATGAGGTCTCTTCCAATAGGTTTGATTCTCCAACACTCAAATTAAAAGACTGACGCATGAAGAATGGAGCTAACACATGAATCAGCAAGTCTTCCTGGGAAGTTTGGCTCTTCAGGTCAGTAGATCACAGGTGATCTTAGGTGGCAGAGAAGACTAAATATACCCGCTTGTTTCTGTAGTGAAGAATGGCAGCGTGTGATTAAGCGCTCATCCCACCCAGGTCCACACGAGGCTCACCCAGCCATGAGTCACTTGCTCAGATGCACTGATTGCCCTGGGCTGAGCCAAAGCAGTGATTAAACAGCTCAGAGCCTGGAGCTGGAGGGAACCTCTGAACGAATTCTCCTTCATGCTTAAATTGAAGCCGATTCTGGAGGATAGCCAGTGATTGCTAGAGATTTGGGAGGATGGTCTTCTGCAAACCATCCACAGGGATCGTGCCAACAGGCTCTCTACTGAGCAGATGAAGGACAGGCTGGGGAGCCCTTGAGCTAATTTGTTTTTCATATATGGTAAATGTTTTCAAATAAAAATTATCAATTGTACTTTAAAAGCTAACGGTATAAACTGAATTTTCAGTTCACCTTCCTTCCAAATGGTGTGCAAAACATAGTTAAGACACAAACCAGTTTTTTTTACTCTACTCAACATGACTAATATTCCTTTGAAATAAAACATTGCTATTGTCTCTACATGAGAATAGTTAAATCCAATTTTGTCACATAGATAGGCATTGTTGTAATTATCCTGAAACTTCCTTCCTAAATTACTCAAAATAATAGCCTAAAAAATAAATGGCGCAGCAGGTTGCGACGGATGCTAGTTAGCTTTATTAGTTGACCTTTGTGATAATGTTGCCCTCGTTGGTTTAAGTTCTGTGTCTAGGTTGCCAGAGATAACCATGTATTCATGTATACACATAATTTTTATGTCCAGGATATCTGTGTATACTCAGCTCCTCATAGAGAAAGCTTAGCTCTATACAAATTTCAAAATTCACATGAATGTTGAATTGCTCAAGCATGAAGTATACTTATGTGTAAGAAGGATTTTTTTCTAAACCACTACCACTGTGCAAGTTTTTAAAGTAAATACATTTTGGAAGATTATGAGCACAAAATGCACTTGCTTTGTCTTCGTTGTGATTTAAAAAACAAAGAACAAAAAACAAAACTAGATCTCATTATAATTAAATACCCTCCCAAAACGGAGGACAACCTGATCTCATTCTTGCCGTTGTCCAGCCTCAGGACCCTGAATTGCTGGGATTAGAGCTATGTGCTGTCATGTCCAGAAAATAGTGCATTTATGAGCCGAATGACTGGGATTAAGCCAGAATTCTGCAGTCATATAATTAAGAGCAACCCTATCAAGCTAAGTAATGGCAGTATACAGTTTGGCAATGGTAAATGACACCTCATGTGTCAATTTGAGCACTGTTATCAGCTATAACCATTAAAAAAAAGTACTGCTAGTCAAAAGAGCAAAACAACACAAAGAAAACAGTTTGTCTCACACAATATCTCCCTTTATGACACATCTGCTCCTGTGAGAGCCATGGTTTCTGTCTCTAGTTTGGTGGCAGTGGCCTTGCACAATCGTCTCCATGTGGTACCTGTAGAGTACAATGCAGATCTGAGCTTGAACTCAGAAACTCAGTTGCTTCATTGCAAGAAAAGATAAGTTTCTCTGTGCCTTGTGTATGTCTTTTGACAAAGCAGTTCACAGGCAGCAAGGATTGTTTTTAAAACAAAGTAATGTTCTCTGGCTTCAGTTATGCGTCGCCAACCCTCAGATATGCACTAGGTGAGTATGGGCTATAAACCTGAGTTATTTGGTTTTAATTTGTATATTTAAAATAGTTGCATATTCACATTTACCTTATGACAATTAAATATATATGTAGTAAGAATCATAGACGATAAAATAATGTAGAAAACTCTTAAAGGAAAATGTGTTTCTATGTTTAAAGAAAATTAAACATTTCTTACTGCATTCTATGAAGTGATCAAGCAAACATATGCACACATCCAGCGAGCATGCTAACAAATCATGAGCAGATTCTCTTCCCCTTCCCGAAGTCATTTACTACCTATTCATTCCATTTCCATAATATACTGCTGTACTGCAAATCACTCTTAGGAGAAAATCTGTAGGCATTAGATTAGTCACTATTTCTATTCCCTTATGTTGCTTGACAGAAAAGGCAATCTTAATTGGTAGACATGCATTCAAATTTTATTTTTTCTTAAAAACTTTCATATATATAATTATAATTTTTCTGTTCATCACTAGTACAGTATGAGAATAATATTGGTTTGTATGTCTGTCTCGCCTGGAATGCAGCAAAAATACCTGATTTAAATTAAAATATACTAAAAAATTAAACCACTGAACTACACGTCTGTAGCTTATTCTGGCTTTTACAATGATATACAAAGAATACAAAAAATAAGGCTGGGTAGTTAGCTCAGTGGCAAGTGCTTAAAGCATGGGGACCTACGTGTGGATTTCCAGAAAAAACTCAGGGATGGTAATAGAATTCTGTAACCCTAGCACTAGGGACACAAAACAGGAGGATGCCTCAAATGGACTGGCCACCCAATCTATCCAATCATTGTGCTTTGGGCTCCATTTCAAAAGTAATACTTGGCTAACAAAAGAAGACACCTGACATAGACCCCTTTGCCTACATACCCACACACAAATATATATACGCACACACATTTGCATATTTACTATACACAAATATTATATAAAAATATATTGAGAATGTAAAAAACAAGTTTCAGCTTAGGTTCTTAAATCAATTCACCAAAATCATACCAATGTCTTCCAAGCTGATAAAATTAAGAAAAATAGAGCCGGGCGGTGGTGGCACACACCTTTAATCCCAGCACTGGGGAGGCAGAGGCAGGCAGATTTCTGAGTTCGAGGCCATCCTGGTCTACAAAGTGAGTTCCAGGACAGCCAGGGCTACACAGAGAAACCCTGTCTCGAAAAACAAAAACAAAAACAAAATTAAGAAAAATATTTAGTGTGTGTTATGTGTCTGTGTGTGTGTGTCATATATGCAGGATGCAGGTAGCTACAAAGTCTAGAAGAGGGTGTCAGACCCTCTGGAATTGAGGGAACAGCTAATTGTTTGCTGCCTAACAGTGGTGGAAGTAAGCTATGGTTATCTGAAACAGGTGCTCTGAACCGGGAAACCATCTCCCCAGCCCTTTAAGATGGCATTTTAAATAGAATTCTTATAGCCATGTCCTGTTTCTATTTCTATGTTTACATTATTCTAATATTTGACACAACTCTAATTTAAGCAAAGCATGTCCATATACTGATACTCTAGTGTGGCACATAGTCTAATAGGGTGAAAAATGGAGGTTGTTGTGTTGTGTATAGGATTACTAGGGTACAAAATAGAAAATGTTTTTATTTTATCTTTTAAACCTAAATTTAGGTCCTAATTCGACTTACAGAACATTTCCATTTTTTTTTTATACATTTTTGTTTTGTGAGAGTAATGAATGTTGAAAGGTTCTGGAAAATACAAGTACTGCCTGATACGCTAATAAAACACTGCTACCAAAGAGTGCACTGCACAGACAAGACCCAATTGAGCATGAGTTCTCGCCATAATCTTCACTGACATTTATCTAAAATTGTCTCCGACTTCATCATTGCACTATTCCAGGTACAGGCTTTGAGTGGCTCATAAATCAGACGTTCTCTAATTCTGTCTGAAAAATCAAGGCTGATTTATTTAAATTTATCTAAAATTCCAAGGTCCTTAGAGAATAGATTATTAAATAGAGAGGAGGCATGTTTCTCTAAGAGGTGACAGACATGTGCACTATGTCCATAAAAGTTCCATACTCACCCTAGACTCTCCAATGATGGAAACTGTGTTGGAATAGAGTGTACCCTTAAATGTGTTTGAAAACCATCCCATCCCATTTTCTTCATATGAAATATATCTCACACTTTTCACTAGATGGTTTTTAAGAGAATGCATGTGTGTGTGTGTGTGTGTGTGTGTGTGTGTGTGTGTGTGTGTGTGTGTGTCTGTGAAGTCTACTCCAGTGAATGAATCATTACCAAAACCCAAACTTTCAATTTACTCCTCCTATGGTGTTTTCACTCAGCATGCTTAGGCATAAAAAGATAATTAGGTATTTTTTACATATACTAAATTGTTCTAATTCTTTGTCATAGTTCTAGATTGGCTGTTCTCATCCTGTTGGGCTCGACCCTGATGGGGGTTCACACTACCCTTTCACAGAGGTCATCTATCAGATATCCTGCATGCCAGATATATACATTACCATTTATAATAGTAGTAAAATCTACAGTTATGACACAGCAACAAAAATAATTGTGGTTGGGGTCACCACAACATGAGAAACTGTGTAAAAGGGTCTTAGTATTAGGGAGGTTGAGAAACACTGTCTGAATCAATTGTTTTTATTTTAGAATTTAAAAAATGGGGCTTTTTAAAAAAATGACATCTGAAAGTAAATGACGACAAAGCTTAGTTTTTAAGTTGAGTCATGAACAAACCTGTCTTTGAGCAACTATCTGCTCCGTGTCTCCATGGCTTGTCTGTTGCCTTCTACATTCCTGTCTGAAATTGAGATCTGACTTTAATAACTTTTGTTTCACAGGATTTATACAAAGAGTAACTTCAGTTGCTCTGCAATTCATTTCGTAACTCAGTGGAAACAAAATTCACTAACTTGAAAGGCTCCAGAAAGCATCTTTTTCTGCCCTAATTGTGCCTTTCAAAACATAAGCCTATAAATTATGCATTTGAAGGAAAGCATATTTTAAAGCTTAGTTGTCAAGATTATATTTCTAAACTAAATATATTAGTGAAATAAACACCTTTTTAAAATGTAAAATCTTCTGCCAGGTAAGTTTACAAAGATCACCTTGCTCATGGATTACGGCTGATTACAATAGTTCCCTGCCCCCCGAAGGTTATGCATAGAAATATCTAAAGACATAAACTGCTTGTTGAAATTCTACGTAAAAGCTCTCCACATTTGGAAAGTCCTTTTGGGACACACCAAACCACCCTCAAAAGGGATGACATCACAAGGATCCCAAGGACCCAAGGATTTCTGCCCTCCTGCTTTCTCACCTTCGTTCTTCCCCAAGGTGAGCAATGGAAACGTTCATTCCTCTTCCCCAGGATGAGCCATGGAATCAGAGCTCCTTTGCTCAGAGCCAACCATACTGAAAACAGCGTTCTCATGGTTTCCTTGTGTGTTTACAAAAGGTGGTCACAGAGAAAGTTCGTTACCTGCTTTGATTATAAGCCATGAGACCCACGCTCAGAAAAGGCTCTGCCTTACACCAGTGTTAACAGAAAGAGCTCAAAGAAAACAAGAAGGACCTGATAGATGGACCTTGCTGGATTGTACCCTTAATCTATTACAGTGAGGTCCACCCCTTTTGGTTCAATCATATTTCTGCACAGCTATCCATTCATCATTAAACTTAAGCAAAGCATTTAAGTCGAAGATCAGAGATGCAACAAGAAAATTCAAAGAGCCACTTCAAATTCAAAATTTCTATACAGTAAGGTTAATAGATGTGTTAAAGATGCAGTAATTGAAAGCATTTTAATATTAATATATAAAGGCAACTTTGTAGGTCATTCAGTCAAAATAATATATAAAGAATAAAATTAAGTTAAAACCTAACAGTTTAGAAGTCAAAGAAGTCTTGCAAAAGAGTCAATTTTTTAAATGTCATATATTTGTGCTATATTGACATTCTCTCCCTCTCCTGCCTCTAATACCTCTGTGTTCCTCAACTGCTCAGTTTTATGGCATTCCTTTCATTAATGATATGATTGTTATTATTGGTACAGTAGTATTTTAATTATACTGTTAAATAATTATTAATTTTGCATTATAATTTTTAATTTTGACATATAGAATCTACATAAAAATGGAAAAACCCATATTTACATTTTATTCTAATTTCATGACATTAAAAAGATCATAACAGAAATACGGTGGATGAAAAACATAAAGAACAACAGTGAATTTTTGCTAGTAGTTTATCATCTAGATACTTATTCTACCAGGTGGACTTATGAAACGAAGTTTATTTTAAGAAATGAAAATAGAATCAGTAGACTTAGCCAGAACAAAAGGCAAAGGGACAAATGAGCCTTGAGAACCAATTCTGATGAGCCAAAGACAACAGATGACAGAAGAACCAGCTATCTCCGTAGTGTAACAGACAGGGACACCACGGTGGAACTCCAGAGGTATCTCCATAGTGTGAGGGAGGGGGACAGGGAACGGAGGACACCGCGGTGGAACTCCAGTGGTACATTACAGTCACTAAGTGTTCTTTGGAAAATGTTCTGGGAGCTCCCTGCTGCTTGTCAAGATTTAGAAGGAGCTCACATCTTTCAAAGGAAAACACGTGGTTGCCTTCCCTCTACTCATAGATTCACATATTGAGGTAGTAAAAGCATAATGGAGGAAATACCAGCACCTCGGTGTTCTGTGCTTATCTGTTCTCATTCCTCTGGAGCAGGTGACATGCCAGGCTATCCTATAATTATTCATCTTTTTTTTCAAAACCAGATAATAACAGGAAGTGACATTGCTAAGACTTTTAGAAGCTCTATATATACTTCCCTCGGGTACTTATGAAATGCACAGAATCTCATGGTATCGACAATAAGGCTTCTTTTTCAATAACTAAACCTATTCTAATTGCACGAATCTTGGTTTCTTTTCCACAAAATGAAAATAAAATCTACCCTGCATGTACCATACAGCTAGGTTCTGAATATAAAATAGCATCTATGAATAGCAGTATTTATAAGTTGTAAAACTCTTTAACAAGCCTAAAGAATTGCTGTGTAGATATTCTTTTTTTCATACGAATCCATTCTTTTTTTTATAATTTTAATTTTTATTCAGTTTACCACCCAACCACAGCCTCCCTCCCTCCTCTCTTCCTAGTCCCATGCTTAGAAATCCCTACCCCCCTGTTACCACCACCCCTTCTCCCTAGTGAAGGGGAACCCCTCCCCCAGAGCACCATCTCACCCACCTTGGGCCATCTAGGCCTAACAGCTCTATCCATATCCTCTCCAACTGAGGTACAACAAGGCAGTCTTGGTAGGGGTGAAAGGGATGCAATCGCAGGAAACAGAGAGTGACAGCCCCCAGTTCACTTATGTGGGACCCACATGAACACTACGCTGCATATTTGCCACAAATGTTTGAGGTATCTAGGTCCAGCTCCTGCATGCTTACTGGTTGGTGGCCCAGGCTGTGTGAGCCCCCATGGTTCCAGGTTAGTTGACTTTGTGGATCTCTTTGTGGTGTCCTTGACCCCTCCAGCTTGTTCATTTCAGTCCTCCACTCTTCCCACAAGACTCCCGGGTTCTTACTGATGTTTGGCTGTGGGTCTCTGCATCTGCCTTCATCTGCTATTGGGTGAAGAATTTTGGTAGACAGTTATTCTAGGTTCCTGTCTGTAAGCATAGCAGAGTATCATTAACAGTGCCAGGGGTTGACTCTCTCACATGAGCTGGATCTCAAGTTGGGGCACTGATTGGTTGGCTCTTCCCTCGGGCTCTGGTTCACCTTTATCGCTGCACATCTTACAGGCAAGACAAATTCAGGGTTGCAGGTTTTGTGGGTGGGTTAGTGTCTGCTTTTCTACTCTGAAATTCCTGCCTGGCTTTAGGAGGAGGCCATTTCAGTCTCTGTATCCCCTCTGTAGAAATCTTAGAGGGAGGTACCTAATAGGCTCTCCATATCCTCTCCCATCCCAATCTTCAAGCTAGTTATAAGAGATACCTCCCCCTCCACCCCACCCCTGGTGATTTCCATTCTCATTCCCAGGACTCTCTCACCCTGCCTCTCCCAACATCTGATCACCATCTCTGTTTCCCTCCTCTCCTACCTAGTTCCCTCTGGTGACTATTTAGTTTTACCTTCTTCTTTTTCTCTCTCTCTATATTTAAGGGAATTTATTGTGATGACTTACAGTATGTAGTCCAACTAACCCAACAATGGGCAGCTGTGGATGGGAAATTCAAGAATCTAGTAGTTGCTCAGTCCCATGAGCATAGTTGTTTAAGAAGGTCTTCTATAGAAGTAGGTTCCAATAGAGGTCCTGGCAAGAAAGTGCAAGCAGTTGAAGAAGAGTGGATCTTCCTTCTTCCAATGTCCTTATATAGGCCTCCAGCAGAAGGGGTGGCCCAGATTAAAGGTGTATATCATCTAGCTGCATATGTATCAGAAGATGTCCTAGTCGGTCATCAGTGGAAAGAGAGGTCCGTTGGTCTTTCAAACTTTATATGCTTCAGTACAGGGGAACGCCAGGGCCAAGAAGTGGGAGTGGGTGGGTAGGGGAGTTGAGGGGAGGGCATGGGGGACTTTTGGGATAGCATTGGAAATGTAAATGAAGAAAATACCTAATAAAAAAAAAGAAAGGAGATCTTTGGGCATATTGCCTATGAAAAGCTTAGGCCCAGGCAAGATAGTACATGCCTTTAACCCCAGGTGACTGAGGAAAGAAGATCTGTGAGTTCAAGGTTAGCCTGGGACAAAGCAAATCCTAGATAGCTTTACCTTCTGAGTAAGATTTGTATATCCTTCCTTTGAGACCTTGTTAGCCAGTTTCTTTGGTTCTGTAGATTGTAGCAAGGTTGCCCTATACTTTATAGCGAATGTCCACTTATACGTGAGTACATATCATATGTGTCTTTCTACCTCTTGTTTACCTCACTCAGGATGATATTCCATGCATTTGTCTGCAAAATGCATCATGTCTTTGCTTTTAATAGTGGAATAGTATTCCACTGTGAAATTTACCAGAGTTTCCTTATCCATTCATCAGTTGAGGGATATCTAGGTTGATTCCAATTTCTGGCTATGATGAATAAAGCTACTATGAACATAGTTGAGCAAGTATCCCTGTGGTATACCATGGCATCTTTTGGGTATATGCTCAGGATCAGTATAGTTGGGTCTTAAGCTAGAACTAACTATTTTGAGAAACTGCCAAATCTACCTCCAAAGTGGTTGTATAAATTTTGTACATTAGACATCTGTCTGACATAGGGTTGGTGAAAATTCTTCTCTAATCTGTAGGCTGCTGTTTTGTCCTATTGACAGTGTCCTTTGCCTTCCAGAACCTTTTCAGTTTCATGAGGTCCCATTTATCAACTGTTGATCTAAGAGGCTGAGGACTGGTGTTCTGTTCAAGAAGAAGTCTCCTATACTAATGAGTTAAAGGCTATTCCCCACTTTCTGTTCTATTTTATTATATTTTATTTCTATTTCTGTTTCTATTTCTGTTTACTGGCCCTGTTTGTTGAATATGCTTTCTTTATTCCATTGTATGACTTTGCCTTCTATGTAAAAAATCAAGTGCCTTGTAGATGTGTGTACTTATTTTAGGGTCTTTGATTTGATTCCATTAATCAACCTGTCTGTTCTTATACCGATATTATGCACTTATTATTAATTGATAGTATAGCTTGAGGTCAAGGATGTTGATAACCGCCCCCCCCAAGAAGTTCTTTTATTGTTCAGGATTGTTTTAACTATCATGCTTTTTTTTTCCCCATATGAAGTTGAGAATTTTTTTGTCAAGGTCTGTAAAGTATTCTGTTGGAATCTGATGGGAATTGCATTGAATCTGGAGATTGCTTTTGGTAAGATGGCCATTTTCACTATATTAATACTACCAATCCATGAGGAATGGTCTTTCCATCTTCAGGTACTTAAAGTTCTTGTCATACATTTCTTTCGCTTGCCTGGTTAGAGTTACACCAAGAAAGTTTGACGTGGCTATTGTTTTCTGTACATTATATATATATACCTTGTATTCCTCATCTTAAGACTTTGAACATGAAGGTGTGTTGGATTTTTGAACATGAAGGTGTGTTGGATTTTGTCAAGGGCTTTCCCAGAATCTAATGAAGTGATCATTTTATCTTTCAGTTTGATTCTATGGTGGATTACATTGATGGATTTTTGTATATTGAACCACCCTTACATCCCTGGGATGAAGCCTACTAGATCATGGTGGATGGCGTTTTTCATGTGTTCCAGGAATAAGTTTGTGAGTATTTTCTTGGTATTTTTGTATCAATATTCATAAGAGGAATTGGTCTGAAACTCTCTTTCATTGCTGGATCTTTGTGTGGTTTAGGTATCAGGGTGACTGTGGTTTCGTAGAATGAGTTTTGGCAGTGTTCCTTCTGTTTCTAGTTTGTAGAATAGTTTGAGAGGTTTAGTATTAGTGTTCGTTTGAAAGTCTAGTAGAATTCAGCACTAAAATCATCTGGCCCTGGGCTTTTGTTGTTGTTGTTGTTGTTGTTGTTGTTGGGAGACTTTTAATGACTGCTTCTATTTCCTTAGGGGTTATAGGGCTGTAAGTTTACCTGGTCTTGACTTAATTTTTGCAAGTGGTACCTCTCTATAAAATCATCAATTTTGTTAAGATTTTCAGGCTTTTCAAGTAAGACCTATGTATTCTTTGAATTTTCTTATTGTCTAATGTTATATCTCCCTTTTCATTCCTGATTCTGTTATTTACTGTCTCTTTGACATATATTTAGTTTAGCAAAGGACTTGTCTATCTTTTTTATTTTCTCAAACAACCAGCTCTTGGTTTCTTTGATTCTTTGCATTGTTTCCTTTGTTTCTAATTACTTGATTTCAACCCTGATTTTGATTATTTCCCTGCCTTCTGCTCCTCTTGGGTGTGGTTGCTTCCTTTTATTATAGAGCTTTCAGATATACTTTTAAGTTGCTGGTATGCAAACTTTCTAATTTCTTTATGGAGGCAGTTAGTGGTATGAAAATTTCTCTTAGCACTACTTGCATTGTGTCCCATATATTTGACTATGTTGTCCTTTTGTCGTCATTGAATTCTACAAAGTCTTTAGTTTCTTTATTTCTTCCCTAAACCAGAGATCATTAAATAGAGAGTTATTTAATTTCCATAAGTGTGTTTGCTTTCTGCTGTTTCTGCTGTTTTGGAAGTCCAGCTTTAATCCATAGTGGTCTGATAAGATACAGGGTATTATTTCAATCTGTTGAGGCTTGCTTTGTGACTGAGTACCTGATCAATTTTGGAAAAAGTTCCATGGGATGCTGGGAAGATATATTCTTTTGTATTTGGGTGAAATGTTCTGTAGATATCTGTTGAGCCCATTTGATTCATAACATTGGTTAGTTTCATTATTTCTCTGTTTAGTTTTTGTCTATATGTCCAGTCAGTTGGTGAGAGTGGGGTGTTGAAGCCTCCCACTGTAAATGTGTGGGATTTGATATGCGGTTTAAACTTTAGCAATATTTTGTGTTCCCCAACTGCTTGATTTTATAGCCTTCCTTTCTTTAATGATGATAATTGTTGTTACTGTATTATTTTTAATTCTAATATTAATTACATAATTTTAATCATAATTATGTTACATAATTGTTAATTAATATCTGGTGTGTGTGCATGTCTCTTTCTCCTCTCTCTCTCTCTCTCTCTCTGTTGGTGTGTGTGTGTGTGTGAATAAAAATCAGTTGGGGCTAGCACCCCAGTTTGCCATTGACATTTTGATCAATTGTGGCTTCCTGAAATGGTCTTTGTATGGAATCAACTGCAAAAAAAATGCAGCATGTTGAGTTCATTCTCTGTTGATACTATATGTATTTTTTTTTTTTTTAGAGCTGATTATTTGCTGTTGGAAAGCCCATTAGGGGCTCAGTCTCTGGGGAAAAGGTTGAGGTTTCATGAGGCTAGCTTTCTGTTCACTGCTACAAGGCATGATTTCATGAAAGTTTTCTTGGTCCTCTAGCTCCTATAATGTTTCTATCCCTTCTGTAATGTTTTCTGGACCTTGGGTGTTGAGGTTATATGTATCAATTGGGGGTTTCTGAAATGGTCTCTGCATGAAATCTACTGCAATAAGCTTCTTCAATAAGTAGTAAAAGCCACTCCCATTTGTAGGTATAGGGATAAGTATCAAAAATGTAGTTAACAATTACATGTGTTTAAGGAAGGAGCAGTAGTAGGTTTTTCTTTTGAATCCAAGATCTTACTAATTGTAGATAGTCAGCTAGATTTTCAGTACTAGTCATGAACTTCCTTCTACTGAGTGGGCCTTATGTAAAATTAGACAATGTTGGTTCCCCAATATATAAGTGCCACTACAGCACCTTTAAAGATATATTGGCCATGCTGGTCATTATTATAGCTCATAGGTGTCACAGCTGGGTAGGACTATTGATTGCTTTTCTATCTTAGCAACTCACATGTCATGTTCTGGTATATGAAAGCTAGTCCTCAGGAATGTGGCTTTAGGTCATATATATAATATATTTATATATTTAGGTCATGTATTATATATATGAACTGCAAACTGTCTTCAGGCATTACAAATGACTCAAAATGAGGTTTCTCATGCCTGGCACTGGGAACTTTGTTAGTTCATCTATGGTTTTCAGGGGTAGCATTATCATCCCAAGTGGTATAAAGTTATTTATTTATTTATTTATGTAAATATATAATACATATAGACAGTTTGATTAGCTATACCTTTCTGAAAAGCTATGAGCAGATATTTCACAGATAGATTAATGGTTGATAAATGTACAAAAATATACTTAATATCATTAACTTCTTCGAGAATAATTAATTAAATTGCAATGAGTTATCAGTGTATATGGGAATTAACAATATCAGTTGTTGAGAAGAATGTAGAATTTGAACCATCGTATAGTCTTGGGAATATTCTACATTAAGATATATTTTGTCACAACTTTCTATTAAGGGAAATATGTGTTTACAAGGGGAACCAGAAGTCTTGCTTCTTGATTAAAAAAATGAAAATATATTTCACTCAGAGTATTATACATGAATAATTATACAGAATTGTGATGGGGCAAAGATGTATCACAAAAATGTTTAATATGACAATTTTGAATGCTGGAATTATTTTATAATTTCATTATAAAGTAATCATGAGTATAATTGTACACATTTGTCTCAAAGCATATCCTATCATTTACTTAAGACTGATGAATTTCATTGTATATGCAGTATGCCCTAATTAAAATGAATTATAATTTTTTAAATTACTGTTTTTGAAAACAGAACTTATAAACAGCCATAAAAAAGTAGGCCAACAAGATGGCTCAGCCTATGAAGACACCTGGCATGCAAATATGATAGCTTGAGATTTCAATTCTGGAACCCACATGAGTTCTTTTTATTTTCTCTGAATACTAACTACATGTATGCTCTGGCACATGAAACCACCCATTTCATTCATACATACACAATAATAATGATAAGAACATGGGTATCTTCTTTTTGTTTTGTTTGTTTTTTGTTGTTGTTGTTGTTGTTTTTAACAAACCCAAGAAAACATTAATAATTTCCAAGTATTGTTTTAAAGTATTTCAAAATGACAAAGAGTACTTGAATTTTACATTTAAGCTCTGTAACTCTATAAATTGGCAAGAGGATAGTCCTTTGAGGAAACATTAAAATTGGTAATAGTATTGCATTGCAACTCTATTTCATTAGCACTTTTAAACATAGGAATTGAAAACATGGACACATATTTCTTGCAAATATGAATTAGCACTGGGAAATATTTCTGTGCAGGGAAGTACCTTCACCTACATCTACTCATATATAATGTATATATATTTATTATGAGGAAGAACATTCTATATCTTACTAAGTATATATACATGTGTTCATTATGATAGTAGAAACCATTTATCTTGCTAATCAAAACACTTATCTATACCACAAAAAATGTGTCACTTAAGAAATGCATACAGGTTATGAAAAAAAACATGCTGAACTTCTAATGAAATCTTACAGACATTAAAACAAGCTTAGTTATTTATTCAGTTAAATGTGTAATTATACAATCAACAATATGGGTTGGAGAAAATGGCTCAGATGTTAAGAGCGCCACCTGTTCTTCCAGAGAACCTGCATACAATTTCCAGCACCCACATGACAGCTCACCATTGTCTATGACTCCTGCTTCAGGGGACCTGACACTGTCACACAAACATAAATACAGGCAAAACACCAATGCACAAAAAAATAAAAATAAACACATAAATTCACTTTTTAAAACCCAGCACCTTCAGAGGCAGGCGGGTCTACAGAGTGAGTTCCAGAACAGCCAAGGCTACGCAGAGAAACCCTGTCTCGAAAATCAAAATAAATAAATAAATAAACACATAAATACATAAATAAATACATAAATAAAACCCATCACCATAATCTCAATACAATCTTCATTCCTGGAAAATGTAATTGGCTTCTAACACAAATGAGCTGGGGTGGGAGGTGGGGGTGGTCTTGCCTTGCTTTCATCCCAGATGCTCTTAGGCTTAGGCAGTAAGATAGCTTATGGCAAAAAGTCCAGACTGGCCCAGGTCAGATAGAGCTTGTTTAAAATAATGATAACAACAATAACAACAACAAGAAGAAGAACAACAACAGCAAGTTATCCACATTTTCCTAAGAGAAATAACAAGGTCCAAATTTTTAAATTTTTGAATTTTTAAAAGTTTTAAATCTAGTTTTTGTAAACCATTTCTGACACTTCTTTATTTCTTACACAGAACTGAGGCTGTAAAACATTTATTTTTTACTCAAAAATACATTTGGAGAGATAACTACCACCTCCCTTAGAATTGCACATTGAAATCCCCAGTGTCTATGCAAAAATACAAGTCTCCTGGTTTATCTTACTGGAGTGGTGAGTTTCAATTAGAATAGCCAACATTAGATACGTATGTGTTCTGATTCTACAAAGACATTGATAATCCTAAATTAGAAAGTTGAAGAAATAAGCCCACCACCCACATTTTAAGGAAGTTAGCTCAAGAATAGTTTATTTCTTGTTCACATATCAGTTCAATGCATTGATCCTAGTCTTCAGTTATCTCTTCTTTGAAGTAGACAACAGGTGTCACAAGGATGACTCACATGTAGAACAACCTTACTTCTGTCTTCTTAGCATTTGCAGCCAGCTTCTGGAGGGAGAAAGTTGAACATAAGCTAGCCTCAAAACCAAGCTCACCATGTACCAGAGGCTACCCTTGAACTCCTAATCCTCCTGCCTCTACCTCTCAATTACTGGGCTTATAGGCCTTCCAATTTCACTTGGTTCTTTTTAATTCCTTGACTACAGATCAAGTAAGAAGAGCTAGGCCAGGTAAGATGAGCTAGATCAGTTGAGACAAACTAGATCAGGTCAGACAAACTAGAGTAGGTAAGATTAGCTAGATCAGGTAGAATGAGCTAGATCAGGTAAGACATGCTACATCAGGTAAGATAAGCTAGATCAGGTAAGTTGAGCTAGATCAGGTAAGAAAAGCTATAGCTTTGAAATGCTCTACTGATTCTTTTACCAATTTCTGAGAATCACAACTTAAGCCTAACTGTACTAAACAGCAAATTGGGAAAAGAAAAAAGATGAACATTTTTGGTGATATATCTGATGTATTCCACATCAGAAATCATATATTCATTCTTTGAAATTAAAATGAATGTGGGTAATGAAATTATATTCCAATTATTTTAACCACAACTTCAAAAATTCTATCATTTTAATTGACATAATTGGACATATTTATAGACCAGTTTGTGAAGCTGGAGACATGTATATAGTCTGGGCTGATCAAATCAGGGTAATTAACATTTCCTAATCTTTAAACATGTATCATTTTTTTTGTATGAGAACATGTCAAACTACATTTTTTTAATTTCATATGAAATAAGTAGTAATTTGTTGTGAACAATAGGCACTCAGCTGCACTCCTGTACACAAGAATGTAATCCTATTATCAAATAATAACCTGGTACCCACTATGATTATCTTCCTCTGTCCCCCTTTGCCGTAGTTCCTGACTTCTAGTTTCTACTAGTCTAGTCTTTGTTCTATGAAATCCGCTGACTTTCGTCTGATTTTACCTTCGAATGAGACCGTTTGTCTTTGTGTACCTGGCTCATTTCATGCAATGCAACATCCTCCAATCACATCTAAGAAATTAGTTTCAAAGCATTGTTTGCTGGCACCATTCCTGCCAGCATATAGTAGGCACTCTGCAAGTCTGTACCAAAGGAATGGAAATGGAAAAATGAATTTAAATTAAATATAGCAATTATGATCTAGCTTTATATCAAAATCATCTCTTCTCATAACCTTGCCTCCTTAGGTACATGAAAAAATAGAAAGAAAGAAAAAACCTCCTATACAATTTAATATTTATAGTACAGGCTCTCTGAGTTTTCTGTCAGAGCACTTTAAATTAAATTCAGATTGGTCTAATTATTAAACTACCTTTAACAGAAATCTAAAAATGGTAATTCCACAAATGGGACTGGTAAAGGCGTAGATATCATGTAGTTCAAAGAAAAGGGACTGCATTTTCCCACAACATATTATGTATCAGAATTGATATTTTCAAATAAATTTCCTAAGGGAAAGATCCACGGAAGAAAATGGAATATGTAAATGTTGGTCCTCCTTTTACTCGTGATTGAAAGTGTAATCACAATTGAGTGGTATAAAGTTAGAAGACCTAGATTCTGAATCCAGAAGAAAGTCTCCAGACCCTGTGATTGACACCCTGATACATCTCCCATTCTGGTGTATAACTTTATCCTGCTCCCCACCCTCTCAGAGGGTAGTCTATCTTCCTATGTACCTCTGAGAGGGAATGATTTACTTGTAGAAGTACAGAACATGTCTTCTGTAAGGTTATATAATTAGTTCCTACATTCTTTTATTGCAACAACTATCTGCCAGCATCTACCTTGGGCTAGGCACAGCTTTAGATATGAGTACAGAATATCAAACAGACACATCTTTCAAGGAAAATCTTGACATTCAACAGTTATAGAAAGTTAAGAAATACAACACCTGAAATTAACATTAAAAAGAGATAAATGAAGTAAATTAAAGGAATGCTAAATCCTAATTCTTCTGAATATTGGTATTCAGAAGTATATGAAATGTTAGAAAACTATACATATATTACAGATTTGTAAAATCAGCTTTGAAAAGTTGATATTTCATATTAATTCATTCTTCAAATATTTACCAAGTTCCCATTCTGGGACAAACATATAAATGTTTAAAATACAGATCAAGGGAATTGGGCCTTACACATATTCTGAAATATAGACAGATGTTAAGATTACTAACAGTTGTTAAGAGGAGTCACAGAATATCCAGGAAAGAAAAACATAAATGGCAAAGATAGGATAGTAAAACCCTCGGGTAACATTTAGGGAGCTAGTAAGTATTCAACTGAATGCAGGAAAGGTTTGTAAAGATTTAAACTAAACAAATAGAATGGAAAGTGTCTGCGACGTAAGGACTTGTATACTATGGGAATGAATGAACTAGGTGCTCTAGAGATGAGCGATTAAGTGATTCTTCAGTTAGTGAGACCAGTACTGGAGCAGTTGGAGACCTTTATTGATTTAGGAACACAGACTGAAGGAACTGAGGGGGGTTGCAGTCCCATGGAGGGAGCAACAGTGTCAACAGGACAGACCCCCGTGAGCTCCCGGGAACTGGACCACCAACCAAAGAATACACATGGAGCGACTCTTGACACTAGCCACATATGTGGCAGAGAACGGCCTTGTTGGACATCAGTGGGAGGAGAGGCCCTTGGGCCTGAGGAGGTTCGATGCCACAGTGCATGGGAATGCCAGGGCTGGAAAACAGAGTGGGTGTGGGGAGAGCACCCTCATTGAGGCAGGGGGAGGGAGGATGAGATAGGGGCTTTCCGAAGGGGAGACCTGGAAAGAGGAAAACATTTGAAATGTAAATAAAGAAAATATTCAATCAAACAAATAAACAAACAGAAAGATACGGGACGATAAAGGATATGGGAAGAAGGAACTACTCTTATGGCTGAAGAGAGGCCATCTGCATTGAAATAAATTAGGAAGATGGAGAAAGAAGAGCGAGAAGCAGAGTAGGTGGAAAGTTTGGAGGTGTGATTGAGAACACATGGCCAACTGCGTGTGAGAGAAAGCACCAGGGTGACTCTCCAGTTTCAGACAGAAGCGTGTGGGTGAGCCAGAGGAGAGATGTCACAAATTAAAGAACAAAGGCTGTTGGGGTTCAAGTCAGGCCTTCGTAATTTGTTGCTGTGGTCATCATCATTGTTGTTGCTGTTATTTTGTTTTGTTTTGTTTTGTTTTTAGCTGACCCACCTTATTAGTAGCTCCTCAAATTAGCCAGATGCTGAGATGAAACAAGGAAACTTGAAGTGAGATAAAACACAGAAATCCTTGCAGAGTCATATTTTCTATAATTTTAATAAATTTAAAGTAGAAACAGGTTCCACTGACAAATATTCACTTATTTAACATTTTCTATCATTCATAGGTACTTATTAACAAATATTCTGTACCTCATATATACTTGTTCTTCCTTATGCCCTTCTGGGTGGTGGGAACTGAATGAACAGTTTGACCAGTAAGTTTTCAGTGGAAGTACTATGTGCTATATTAAGACCGACCAACAGTTTCCCAGTATGGCATCTTCCCTGTCTCTCCATGTTATCTTGATAAAACTCCACACAGTGGTTCCATATTCAGTCTTATAATGTGACTTTTCCTATGAACATATAAACAAATATTTATTCATCCTTAGATAGGGCACTGAAGACAAAACAAAGAAACAGTTCCAGCCAGATCTAACTTAGTAAACCAATGAATTTTGCGAGATTTCTTAATGGGCCATGAATAAACTCCAAGGTAGATGTATCACTAAATACCCCACCCCAGAACCAGGAACTCCCTGCAGGAATTACGGGCAGCTGAGCCCATGGAAGCATGCCCTCCAGTAATTGCTAAGTATCTATAAATTTGGGCAGGGATATTGTGAATCCTGTAAGTTTTGAGAGCTCCCTGAGTCTTAGACATTTCATCTACTTCCAGAGCCTGTAAACTTGGCCTGCAGAGACAACCAGATATCTGTGAGTTTGAGCCAGCCTGGTCTACATTGTAAAATCAAGGTCACCCAGGGTTATATAATGAGATATTAATAAAAAAATATGAGCAACAGCACCTCACATATAGTCAAAAACTCCAATTTATATTATTTAATGATCTCGGATATAAGCTGAGTCATTCCAGACATCATCGTTGGGGTTTTATGATATGACAGCATGCACAAACCAAAGAGCGCACAGCCCAAAGCTTGCACAGTGCAAAGTGCTCATGTTGTGCTCAGCACCAAGGCTGTGGTATAATCCTGTGTTGCAACATGGATGAGTACCAGTAGAGACAACTTAGTACCATTCTGTTTTGATTTTTAATTATATTTTGCTTATTGGCCACTCAGAAACTTTTGACTGTCTTCAAATATTTTGTGACCTGTAATTGCAGGTATTCCCCTACCCTGCAAGGCCATTACAACCCACAGTTTAAGAACCCGTGTAAGCTAAGTATCTCTTCTGGTTTTACTACAAGGCCATTAAATGTGGGGCATAGTGCAATGTCTTCAAGGTCCTTGTGAACTGAGTTATGAGTCTTAAAGAATATAGAATATTAGAAAAACATAATTCAGGGACACTTCATTCTCTTTGTGATGCTCATATCAAATAAATTCAGATACAGCAGTCTACTCAATTCCCAAGATCTGATTTTTTTTTTTTTGTACTGTAGCAGTATGAAGAAAATGCATTCTGAAAGGCTCTCAAAACCACGGGTTTTTTTCACTATTGATTTCGAAGTATTTTCAAATACTCTACTTAAACATTCAGATCTCAATTTCAAAGGCAACAAAAAGAAATCTTTTAAAAAGACTAATACTGCATTACTTTACAGTTGATAAAACTACTGATTACTTTTCAAATTGGCACTTGAATGAGTATTTTGATAGTAAATTGTCCAATTATATCCTGATGATAGAAGGGTAGTAAGTACCTGCAGGATTTATGAGATAGAAATACACAATTCTCAGAGGACTAAGAAAATGTTTGTTGATGATGACACAGGCTCACTGTGTATCACCTCAAAGAGAAACAAAAAGCATTACCAATCCCGTTTCTCACTGTATGCCTGCATACATGATATTTTTAAATCCTGAAAATAATGAAGACAAAATAACAATTTTATTCATTATGCACGAAAATTGGAGAGAATGTCTCTTATTATTTTTGCACATGTTTTAAACCCTTCCTAGAGACTCTGGGACTAGATATTGTTGTACCAAATAAACTACATTTTCTAGTTTTTAAAGTTCCCAAGATAATAAGAGACAAACAGAACACAGAAAGGTAATTTTGTTTTAGGTCATTTAGAAGAGAGAGGCTATACCTATAAAGCTTTTATTTCTGTGTTTGCTTCATGTTTCATGAGTTGAGTGCTGTTTCTTCATGTGCCTGATAATTGTAATGTCCTGTTAATTGTTTATAGTTTATTATTACAATGACTTCTGCTCATAGTATAGGAAATAGTAAATGTTTTTTATTAATTTAGGGCTAGGGCTCTTAAATAACATCTAGAAAAAAGTCAGTGGATTCCTTTTTGTAAAACGTTAATTTGCATATCTAATTTACATAAGGATTAATTAACATGTGAAAAATCATACAACACTTTATTTCAGATCTTGCTGCCTTGCAAGCAGGTTCTATCTTTTTCTTTAAAGTCTAATAAGATGGCCTAGGGAGGACCTTTGTTTATTAAGTATTATTGGAAATTAATTTAAGGGTTGCATGAATAAATTTTTGTAATTAACTTCTTCAGGTCATGCTATACATTTTTGCCATACATTTTTTTTACAGTAGAACATGATAGAATTTCTTTATCAAGGTAAAACTATAGGCCTTTACTCTTACTTTGCCCAGCACATATAAGACTGCAAAAAACAGTTTAGATGACCCTGGTCACTTGTTGCCAGTGTCAACTAAGCAGGCACAAGATAATTTTGATGTTATTCTTTAAGGAATATACAATTAAGCATACCCCGACTTCAATGCCACTCCAGCTTGATTAACCACAAAATGAGATAACTTTTTCTTATTAGCATCTGGTAAGCATCTTCTAAATGCAAAGACATGAGATGCTTTGTATATTTGTGTATTTCTCCAACAGGCTTTAATTGATTATTTTGACAGTGTCTCATTTTCTTCTCCACATGCTTACTGTGAAACCATTGCATACACAAGTATGTAACAATGACCAGCACTGTGACTGTATAAATTACAAACTAAGGTTATCTTTTGCAAATGTATCCTTTTTTTTTTTTCTTGCCTGATGTAATTGTCATCTTGGAGGCTTACTGCTGAATAAGCTCACTCTTTCTGGTTCTTTCTGAACTCTGGTTGGCTGGTTCAACCCAGCTGCTCTGGCTCAAAATGTCTCTTGGAGCTGATGGAGCCAAGCTGGCTTCTCTCTGTTACTCATTGAATTGCTCTGCTTGGCCTCATACTAATGTTAAAATCATCCGCCTCCTTCTCATTCTCTGGCTCCTTCTGCTTCACCTGTGTCTATCTTTTCCTCTCTGCAACTTATCTCTCTGTAAAACTGTCCTGGGAAAACTGGCTCTGAATTCTGCAAACTGGACTGCCACTCTCTGAACAGCCATAAATTTCACTCCACTGCACTGCCTCTCAGTTCACTGACTTGACACAATCACTGACTCAAGAGATCTGCATGCCTCTGTCTCCTGAGAGCTGACATTAAGGGCATGTCCCTTGACACCTGAACCCAAGCGTTTCTTTAACTGAAACTTGCTTTACATCAACCAGGCTGGCCTTGACCTCCGAGCTCTACTTGCCTCTGTCTCCTGGGATTAAAGGCAGTCTGTATTCCAGCCAGATCAAGCAGACCTTGCAGGTCTATGGATGGTGATCCCTTGCCAGAGCAGCCATGTTGCTGGGTTAAAATTCCTCTACAATCTTTAGATTTGTTGTACATTTTGTTAGTTTCCTAAATGAGAGAGGAATGATAAATGATAATATTGTCCATCTGTCTAAAAGAACAGGAAGATATATACAGTTTAAAAGCATAACTGCATAGATTGTAGTAAGTTTGATAACTCATGATGATTTAACACAAACTGATACTTAGCTCAACCTGTGACAAGAGAAACAGCAAAATTTTATGGGAAATAAGTAAATAATATTAGAGGGTCTTGGTTGGGACCCAGGCTAGTGTAAGTTTCTGCCTGGCAGTCAGTTTGCCTTGTAGCACTTTCCTGTGAGCCCACACTCTCCAGTATTTCTTTGTATCCTTTATCTTTGTTCAATGTTCTTGCTTATTTTTCTTGAAAACTCCCTAGTGACTGCAGACGTTTTTTCCTAACGGGTAATTTTTCAATGAGATGTCATTTTGGCTTTGTGACTCTCCTTAGTGGCACGTACCAAATGACTCATTTCATTTGTGACTAGAGCCAAATTCAAATTTAATTTTCCAGAGGGGACAAGTTAATGTATAACCTATTGTGCCACCTGGCATCCTAAATTCAATTTCCTGAACTGTTTTCACTGAGACCAAAAATCAGCTATAGAGTTTTGTAGAGGCATAGCCCAGTGTGTCAGCCGTATAGGCATTCATGCTTACATCTATTCATTAACTCATTCATTATAATCAATAAATAACAAATGCCAGCATTCTTGATTCAGAAAATGGCAAATGGGTCATCCAGGTCTATAGGCCTATAATGTTCAAATGCTAAACATCAAAAAAATTTTCAAAGCCTGTTGAATGTCCATCATAAATCATATATCAGGATGATGAGCCTCCTGAATAGTGTCATAGATGGAGAATGAAACTTAAGGATAAAATTTAAACAACAAAAATAATGAATCCCAAGGTTCATAAAACCCATGATTTCCCACTGGATAACAAAAGGTATTTAATTTTTACAGAATGCGTAAACAGCATTATATTTTATAGAAATTAGTTTTAGGGTACACTGATAGCAGATACAATTCTTTAATAACATTATATGTGTGTGTGTGTGTGTGTGTGTGTGTGTGTAAGAGAGAGAGATGTGAGCTATATATATCACATATATATATATATATGATATGATATATATGTTATTTATATCATATTATTTTATATTATATATATCATATATATGATAAAACATGATATCAGGCTCAATAGGCTTCCATATAAAGTTCTGATTGATTAAGGCCACTTGCTGTCAGAGCAGCCAGGCATGTCACCAAGACACAGTAATTATCTCCATGATAATATATACCCTGTAAACCAACAATTTACATACCAGCAGTAACTAACTCAATTTATGCAAAATAGTATCTTGTTTTATTTATTTGCTTAACTGAAGCAAAAATGAGCCATTCCAAATAGCAAATTATCATTTAACAAGGCATTTAAAACAATTAGTTAAATAAAAGGTACCTTCATAAAAGGAAGTGTGGTATCTTCTTTTGTCCTGTGTTTGGTTTTACAATCTTTATTGATTAATTTTGTTTCTCAATAATTTCATGCATGTATCCAATGTATTCTGATTACTCTCTATTGTCTTTATCTCCCTTCCATTCCTATAGACCCTATCCCTCCTCTCTGTCAATCCCTTTCCTGCTTCATGGCATCTGGTTGTGTTTTGTAACCCACTTAGATTAACTAGGTCACCATCTCTGCAACTATTGGATCCTTGTAGGGGTCTATGTGGATACAAACCTGAAGGGAATGACTCTCCCTCAGCCTGACTCAATCAGTATCAATTTATTCAGCAGTAGGGATAGGTCTGGCCTTCTGCATCCATTTATTCCTTAGTATTGATGGGTTTGTTCTTGTGCAGATCCATTGTAAATACCTCCAGTTGCTGTAGGTCCATACTTAAAATGACTGTATCTTGCCCAGAAGGTGACCTCTCATAGCCTTTTTCCTCTCAGTGTTATATTTTTTAATCCCCTCTTATGCAATGTCTCTAAACCTTTCAAGAGATTGTATAAATGTCTTGTTTAGTGCTGAACACTCATCTGCAACTTATTCTCTATTTTAGGTACCTTTTGTCACCATAAGTCTCTGAAATCAACATAGCTTACTGGGAAAAGAGACTTCTCTGATTAAGGCTGACAGCAGCATTTGTATATGGATATAAAATATTTATAGAGTAACCTGACATTATGCCAGTTTGCTAAGCAATGAGATTCAGTTCCCCACTAGGGTCTGTGAACGTATTTTTTATTTTTTTAAGTGGGTTTACAGTACCAGGTGCAGATTGTGGAATCAATCTCAAATTCAGTTGTAACTCTCATACCAGTAGTGACAGTACTACACAATTGGTTACATCTTGCCTATCAGAGGCTACCAGAGGTAGAAAGATTTTAGTAGTTTCTTAGTTTTATTTCTGTTACTGTGATAAAAATAAATTGAGCAAAGCAATTTAAAGAAGAAAGGGTTGCTTTTAGCTCATGATTCTATGTCCAACATTATGGAAAAGTCACCACAAAGGAACTTTAGATGACTACTTACATTGTCTCCCTAGTCAAGAAGCCAAGAAGAGTGAATTTGTCCATGCATGGTTGACCTCAGCTTACTTTCTCTCATCACATCTAGTTCAAGATCTGCTGCCTAGGGAATTGTGGCACCTATAGTGGACAGGTCTTCTCACATCAGTTAATCTAATCAACATATTTTTCCCACAAGCATACCCACGAGCCTGAGTTGATAAATCCCCTATTGGAGTTATCTTTTTAGGTGATTCTAGACTATGTAAAGTTGACAATTAAGACTAACTATCAAATAAAAAATGTAGTTGAGAGAATAGGTGAGAAAAGGCATAGAAGAAAGTTAACCAAGAAAAGGAGGATATGAAAAAGCCATACAGAAAGTTATCATCTTGTAAACAAACCAGAAGCCATTGGCTATTAAGCAAATGACCCAGTGCCAGGTCTGTGACACCTTCTTACAAGTTGTTGGTCAGAGAGGTACAAAAAGCCCCCCCCAAATAGTGCAGACTTTGCCATTTCTCTTCTTGACAAGGACACCTAGATTATAAGTCCTTTTTGCTGAGGTCACCACAAACATTGCATGCATAATAGAGAAAAATATCATATTTCATGACTACCTTTCATGATCCTGAAAGACGTTATGTAGGCTACTAGGGGAAAAATAGCATCAGTTGCCTTTTTCATTTTTATTTCAGAAATATATACACCTTGCCTTTTTTTTTTTTTTGCCAAAAGTTAAGGCATCTAGACAAAGTTCGAAAAAGGATCCAAACTCCAGGTCCACAACTTCTTAGACCTTGGAATTACACCAGTCTTTCTGTCTGACCTTTCTATAGTTTGGACATTATAATCATAATAGTTCATCAGGCAGTCATGAAAATTGGGCAACTGTGTTTCGGTAAAGTATTTCAAATAATACCAGCACACAGTGAGCACTCAAAGAAGCATAAGAACTACTAATAAAAACTTCATATTTGTGTAATTTTAGCATGGCAGATAATCATTTCATGCTACTTAGTTCTATGGGATATTTTTCTTCCCCTGTGATTTATTTCTTCTGACAAGAAATTAAAAAATTAGAAATAATATAAAACATAATCCATAGTGTTTACAACAAAACACATGTGCTATCAATGTGTAGAAATGGAAATGTTTCTTCAATCCCTCAGGAATACAAATATAAACTCATAATCATAATGAAATATAAAGCTAGCTTTTACTTTATTAACATAGCATTCCAACAACAGAAAACTCTACCAAGAAAATTGTAGATAGTATTTTAAATATTTATGTAACTGATTGTCATGAGTATATACAAAGTTATTCACCTGTCTCATATTGAGTATCACCTATTTCTAGACAATTTTCTGAACCCCTTATTCACAAAAGAGGCCCCCTTTTTTTCTCCAGAATAAAAATAAAGAAGAAAAGACACAATGTACCTATGTTCTTTTGGTGATGTTATAACATGTACAAAGACACAATCATTTATACAGATATGAAATAAGTCATCAGGCAAGCTACAGGTATAAAGAATAATAAGACAGATTTTTTTACACAGGACATGTTTGGAAAACTTCTCTGAAGGGCTTATATTTGAATAAAAAACATTGGAAATAAATGCTGATTCATTCATAAAAATTATAAAGCATAATTTAATATAAACCTCTTTGAATAAGTCTTTACTTATGTGGGGCTTAAAGCTTCAATGAATGCAGAAATCCCAAATAATTACACTTTATATGCTAAAATATCCCTAGCAAGCATTTAAAATGAGAAAATCAATAAAATGACACCATCTAAACAATTACAAAGTAAGTATATTCAATCACTAGTTGGTAGGTCAGACATAAAAGGAATGATTCAGAGTGATATACTTGCTCAGGCTGATTTTTTTTCTAATAGATCAAATATCTGAAAATAAAGTGTAGCTATATATTTAATAGCAAAATCATCTCCTGGCCTAGTGTGGTGGCACATACCTGCAACCCTAGATTTGGGGAAGCTGAGGCAGAAGGATCACTGTGAGCTCAAGACTGTTCTTGAATGCAGAGTGAAACCTTATGTCAACAAAAGTAATGATCTGTCTGATTGGAAAGAATTGTCTGCATCCAATAGTGGTAACTCATACCTGAAACCTCAGTGTTTGGAAGGCTGAGACAGGAGAATGTAAGAAACCCTGAGGCTAGTACAGGTTACATAGTGAATTCTATGCCAACCAGGTCAGAATGGACTCTCTCTGAACACGCACCCACCCCAAATCCTTTTCATCCATTTACAAGAGAATAGTCATCAGAATCCCTGTTTGTGTTCCTAATAAGCCAATCTCTTGGAGTTCGTTGACAATGGTCTAGACTTACCTATATTTATACTAGTAAACAACCTAACATCTGCCTGTTAATCCAGGTAGATAAAAACCTGCTCTGTCTATGAGTCGTAACCCTCAGAGGATTTCTCACCATCAAGAAACATAGTGCAGGTTGTATCTGCTTCGAAGTTTATGTAATCACTTAGTCAGCCTTCCTGCAAACTTCCCACATTCAGCACTAGGGCTCTTTGATCATAATGCAGTTGGACAAACGTCAGGAAACATATTCCTATCGAGTGAAATAAATCTAGTTCTTTAACCCAGAAATGACTACAAACATTACTTTCATGAGAATTTCATTCACATTGCATATTTTTTAGCCTCAGTAAGGAGAGTGCTGCATGATAATTGGGAAGTGGTGTTTTTAATTAAGGACAAGATTAAACTTTATCAGATTCTCACATAGTACAAGCTGATAATTTCCCCCTGTATGTTACAGTAAAAACATGACACTTTGACCTCAAAGCATTTGGGCTTTATAAGACTCTTTTTTTTTTTCTTGAATAAAAAACATGAAAAGAATTTTAATAAGTCCTCTTAGGAAGAGAAAATACATACAACAGCTCTGTATAGGATATTCTGGGGCAGCTTTGTTTGAATATGAAGCCCAGCATCCCCTTAGTGTCCTGTGGCATAATGTGGCATAAGAAGGTGCTGAGCTCAGAAGCATAAAACACAGCCAGGAGTTCACATCCAAGTCTTAAGCTGGGCGCATGCTGGATTTAAGAGTGGGAAGTGAGAAGAAAATGTGCAAAGTCAACTGAACAAGCCTGAAAAGTGTAGGGCCGACTCTGAAGGAAGGATGTACAGAAAACTAAAAGAAGGAGATGGTGAGATCATGGACATCAGTCCTGAGCAAATATGAATGAGTGACATTAGATAGACTGAGCAGGATGCATTTGTATATTTAGGAGATTGTATGTACATGTGTATGTATGTGTCTATGTATATATGTAACAACAGTGAATGAAAAAGGAGGCCAAATTCATTGAAAGAGAATGAAGAGGGCTATGTGAGGTCTGGAGGGCTCATAGTGAAGGGGTAATAATTAAACTATAATATAATCTCAAAAATAAAAGAAAGAATTTTTAAAATTTTAAAAATCAATTCATAACCAAAAAAGTAGAATTAAAGAGGTGAAAAGAGAAGTAGAATGCTAGTTGTTGGCTCTCACTTTTAATCTCAGCACTCTCAACCTGTGTCAAGTTGACACACAAAACCAGCCAGTACAGAGGGCTACTGATTTTTGTGAGTTAATTTCATATTTGGCTACTTTGCTGAAAGTGTTTATCAGCTGCAATAGTTTCCAAGTAGAATTTTTTTTCAGGTCACTCATGTAGACTATCATATTATCTGCAAATAATAATATTTTGACTTCTTCTTTTCTGAGTTGTATCCCCTGGATCTCATTCAGATGTTTTATTATTATTTTTTACCATATCTTATTGTATTTGATTTGGTTATGTTTGTTTGTTATACTTTAGCCTGTAGTTTCTAGTAAGCGACAGAAAGGGTGTAGATGTAGACAGGGGAGGTGGGAAGGAAATGGGAGGAGTAGAAGCAAGGGAACTCTGATTAGAATATATTGTGTGAGAAAAAAATCTATCTTTAATGAAAAAATTTTTTAAATACTAAAACAAAAAAAAGAAGAAAATACAAATAGAAAAATGTGCAGTCAGTTTTAGAATTCTAAACAAGAGCAATTCTTTAAAACATATGCTGATTATAGATTATACCAAATTTTAGATAGAAATGACAGTTCAAAATCTGTTTTGACTGACACAAGTGCAGAGAGACCTCCTTAACTTTTATTTAGTTAGGTTTTGGCACTGATAAAAGGGAATTAAATGTATAGTTTTCCTTTCCTTTGTGTGGTGCATGAGACAAAAGAAAGAAGAGGCCTCCTTAATTCTTATTGGGCATCTTTCCCTTCAAATAGTTTTATTGAATTTTCATTATAATTAAGTGAATTGTATACATTTTACAAAAGAAAAAGAAAGAAAGAAAAGAAACTTCTGGGAGTTGAAGAAATGACTCAGCAGTTAAAAACACCAGCTAGACTTCCAGAGTTTCTGGGTTCATTTCCCAGTAACCACATGACAGCTCGCCACCATCGATATTGGGATCCAAAATTCTGCTGTGCAGATATGCAAGCAAAGACACACAAATGCATAAAATATTTAAATTTTAGAGATAGAGTAGGTAGTATTCTTAGAGTAGAGTGCATTAGGTTTCAAAAGTAAAGAAAGAAAGAAATATTATCAGTACAACAGACCAAAAAAATTTTACAGGGATAGAAAGTCAAGCAAGACTTTCTGAGAACCAGCTCCAGGCCATGAAAGCTGACAAGACCAACATCGCTCTCCCTAGTCTTTCAGAGACCTGTTCCAGTCTTCTTTTTCTTGAAGATCATCTTCTGGTTGGAAACTTGGTTTCTCATAGTTGATGGTTTCTTTTCTATGCAGGATGATTAACACCAAAACATGGAATCCTTCATTTCAATTCCAAACTATCCAGGAGATTTCTGTTTTCATATTCATCCACACAATGAATTTAACCAGGTTGACAAGGGAGTAAATTCAAGGAGCTCTGTTGCCTGACCTATTGTGGGTCTGCTCTTTGAGAAGGGGCTGAGGAGGCACAGGAAAGGCTCATCTTGTACTACAGTTTGAGGGAAATTGGAGGTGTTGCTTATTCGTTTTATAATTTATTCTTACATGAACAATGCCTCTTGAGAACAAGGATTAAGGTTGGTTTGTTTTTGTGTCAGCGCTTTTCAGAGGTTGGTAATTAACAGTTAAAGAACAAATACACATTACAGTCAAGGTAGAGGAAGAACACTCAGAGGTTTGCGTGATTTAAGCCTTGCCATAGATAATTTAAGTAAACAGTGTGTGTAGGTGGAAGTAAGATTGATTATAGGACTTTGGAACTATTGTTAGGACTTTATGTAATTCATGGAATCATATAGATACTTCTCTTCTCTTTTTAAAAGGTCCAATGTGTTAGTTTAGTGTTGTCTGAGTTCTCCATCCTGCCTGGCACCCCCTTGGTGGCAGTGAGTGAAAACTCACTCAATCAAGGGCTCCAACTCACCACCACCTCCAGCAGGTGAGTGTGAAGCAGCAAGCTCCTTTATTAATTCTTGGGGGCGTGCCCTTTATACTCTCCACGTCATCCCATTGGTCCCAAGCAAGCTTGTCCTCCACGTGGCGGCTGTTCCCATTAGCTGGCCTTACCTGCATCACCAATCTCTAGGCACTCAGGCAGGCTTCAGTTTGTACCTCCAGAGGGCCTTTTTGTTCCTCCTATAGCTTAGCAGATAAAAGTAGTTTTTAGGAAACCCTCAGATCCCTGAGTCTGATTCCAATAGAAGCAGAGATTCAACATTGGCAAGTTGTTCTCTGACTTGCACAGGCATGTCACGGCATGTGGTCACATGCATGCACAGACATAGACAATAAATCAATATATGTGGGTTTTGCTTGAAAAAAATAAAGTCTGTCTTCTGTTACGTAAATACTGTTTTCCCAAATAGCAGAAACTTGACTAGTGACTATTAGTACCAAATGGTTCAATGTTCAGAATGTTGTGTCAGTTCTCTGAGATAACCCAACACAGAGTCTCATTTCTACATGGATACTGAACAAACAGAGTGCCAAGATCAAAGGCCAGAGCAAGAAAAACCAAATTATCTTTGTTATCCCTGATAAAAGTTAGGCAAGGATACAATGAGAAAATTGGTACCGCCCTACAAAGGGGACTCTGAGAAATGGGTCACTTTCCTTAATAAGCCACACTTTGCTGCCCCACCCACCTGCCACCACAACAAAGAGAAGACATGTCTACCATGAGTACTCTCAGGACTGAGGGAGCATTTTGAACCCCAGGAGTGTGAACTGGAAAAAACCTTGTTGTGGTGTGGCTCAGCCCTAACACTCACCTTTTATCCGAGAGCTTTCTGTTTATCATTTAAAAAAAAAAAAAAGGTAGTTTTGGTGTGGCTCAGAACTAGCACACACTTTTCACCCAAGAGTTTTCTGTAAACAAGTGCTAAGTAAAGTCAAAAGGTAGATAGAGCAAGCAACCAGTTAACAGGGACTGAACATAAAAACACCAAGGAAAGAGAAGGAAGATCTTTGAGCTGAAGGGTATTTAGGACATTGTAGAGAAGGAAAAGGAGTTTTTCCTTCTGGGACATCAATTCAGTAGGAAGTTTAGCTGGGTTCTTTCTCTGCCTCTCTGAGCTAGCAGGTTTTCACAACAACATCTGTCTCCTGAGTCTTCATTTTGGTAAATTGAACATTTGAGGTTTTGTTTTTTAAAACAACATTTTGCCACTCCAACTTCGAGGCCGCACAATGACAAATTCACCTCGATTTTGGTAATGCTACCACTGAGCAAAACCTGCCCATCTCTTCTGCTGCAGAGTTCTGCACAAACAGCGGGCATCTCTGGGTTCACTGCTATGTTCTACCTAGACAGGATTTCCACTATGCTGACAAATACCACCCAAACATCAGCTTTGGACTACAAACTGCTCAGGTCACTCAAACTGCTAAGTTCCTATGAGGCTGACATGAACATTCTACAGATCATTGAACTCAAAAATAATTAATGCTAAGACTGCCAACTACAAGCAAACTGTACATTTTGGAAAGCTTGGCAGAAATATCTTTATTATTGTAATTAGTTTTACTGAAGTAGAGTTAAAAATCTTTCCATTTCATTTAGACAAAAAAAGGAAATATAGGAATAAAAATAGTAGATTATTGAATCTACTTATCTGTTTATATTGACACAAAAATAAGGTTATATTTTGTTATATTGGCATAGATCTTTGTATATTGATATGAAATTAAGGTTATATATTGGTTAAAATATACTATGTATCAACCCCTTTTAAAGAATTGTATTTATGTAGTTTATAAAAATGCAATGTGAAGTTCTAATCATTTTGAAAGCTACTATTACAAATTGTTTAGGATAATTAAGACATACATGTTAATAGTCAATCAAACATATGGTTTTGCTAGGTACCAGTTTAGTTAATCAAATATCATTCCTAAGTTAATGTGATATTAAATAGCTAGAAACAAGAAACCTTTGCCTATTCAAATATACCGATATAGTTAGATGGTCTTCAAGAACATCAGAAATTTGTAGAATATGGCATTTAAAGATGTTCTATTAATTTAAGAGTTTTTCACAGACAGGTCAGCTCCTGGCAGCGACCCCATTCTACTGCAAAGAAGAAAATGAGCCTAGTGTGGCATGGCTCAGCCCTTGCAAAAACATTTAACCCAGGAGCTTTCTATAAATCAGTGCTAATGTCAATGATAGGTCAAGAGGTAGACAGAGCAGGAAACCAGTGGATAGGAAGTGAACATAAGAAAGCCCTGGAAAGAGAAAGGAGGGACTTTGAGCTGAAGGGTATTTAAGACCTTGTGGAGAAGGAAAGGGAGCTTTTTTCTTCTGGGGCATCAATGTAGTTGGAAGTTTAGCTGGGTGCTTTCTCTGCTTCTCTGAACTAGCAGGTTTTCACCCCCAAATCTGGCTTCAGAGTCTTCACTGATAAAATAGAGCTGCTGGAATTTTTATTTTTAAAACAAGTGACTTCTATAATATTCTGAGCTAGTATACTTATATGATCAGTAATATGAATTAACTACTATCATATATAATTACATGTGTAAATAAATATATATTATAATTTATAGATACAAATTATAATGAGAGTAGATGAGACCCACGTATTTTTCTAAGATATCTGTAGTAGATTAAGATTTTAAATTCTTCATAAATTACACTGATGCTTGCTGGTAATTAATATATCATTAAAGTTTTTTTTTTAATTTTAATGATAGGGGCTAAAGCTTTTCTTACAATTTTTCCAATTAATTTGGTGGAAGCTATCCAATAGCAATCTATTAGATTTTCTCTGTTAAATTAGCATGATGGACTTTTAATGAATCTTAATAAACAGCATGATGATCAAGAATATTGTGAAATCAAAATAACTCTCAATGACATTTCTGTCTTTGTGTGTACGATGTCCTCAAAGTCACTGATGCAAGTCCTCTGAGGGTGCCTCAAATGTATTATTAATATATTTCCGTGTTGCTAGCAAGACAGATGTCATAGTGAGTAGACTAATCCAGATTTAACAAGATTTTAAAAAGCAACTTCTGTAGTAACAAAATGCAGAGTTTTAATTATGATATCCTACTTCAATAATCTTGCCCGATAAAGTACACATGAACTAGTGGGGCTTGACTTCAAATTGAAGATGATAGATGAGCTTTCGATATGTTCTGTTTATTTGCCAACGATCCAGATCACCCACAAAGGCAAATCATGGGTATTTTAATTTAACACGATTTTAAGATGGCATTTCTCTGGGATACGAGTTTTCAGACTTTGATGCATAGTCAGAGGCTATGTTTCTCTGCTCCTCTGGTAATAGAATTCCTTAGGTCGGTGGAAGCATGAGAGCTTTGTTAGTTTAACCTGGTTTATTCTCTGAGACTGCCACAGTACATGCCTAGAGTCTCCTAGGATATATTTTAAAGACATTTCTGCAGATAGCTGAGCGCTGTCCTTTATGCAGCTGCAGGAATGGAATGAAACTTGCTTGCTCTGGGAACAATGACTCTATCATCCGCAAATGATCTGAGCCCTCCTTAAACAGTTTATATCGCTGCAGGGACAGGAGGGCTTATTACTGTTTCTTCCTACAGCCACCATTGCATGTAAGCGTTGGGCTTTCAATATAGGAAAGGCAAATTGAATTGCAGTCTTTGGTTTCTTTTAATTACATTTTTATCACTCATGGAACATATTATCATTAAATAAAAATAAAACACATATGAAAAAGGAAGACAAGAAGGAGATTTTTTCCTTAAGAAAATATTTTAAGTATGTATAATTTTATTTATTGTTTTATTTTAAACATCCATTTTACTGAAGTACATTTTGCATCCAAAAAGGTGTCTTTGCCTTCTTGTCTTCATGTTTGGCAAATCTAAGCAATCATATCACATATAAAATACAGTTTTAGAATATTTCCTTCATACCAGTTTCCTTGTGCCAATCTGTTCTTTCCTCACCTGGTCTCTATTTATTGTTACCAGAACACTGAATTGTCTAAAATTTTATTTAAATAGAATTATACACTACATAGTCCTCTGAGCCTGGTATGTTGCACTTAGTATTATATATCTAAGATTCATTTATGCTGTTGCATGTGTGTTAATAATACATTATTCTACTTGATAGTATTTAACTGAATGGAAGTGCCACAGTTTGTTTGCTCATTCACTGCCTGAAGTTTCAGGGTTTTCACTACTATTATTAATAGGGTGGCTATGAAAACCCTATCACAAATCTTATGTTCACATTGCTTTTGTTTGTTTCCATAAATACTTAGCATAGGATTTTGTGTCATGTAAAAAATACATGCTTAATTTTTTTATTATTGGGTATTTATTTCATTTACATTTCCAATGCTATCCCAAAAGTCCCCCACACCCTCCCACACCCACTCCACACACACCAACTCCCACCTCTTGGCCCTGACATTCCCCTGTTCAGAGGCAGATAAACTTTGCATGACCAATGGGCCTCTCTTTCCACTGATGGCCGACCAGGCCATCTTCTGATACACATGCAGCTAGAGACACGAGCTCTGGGAGGGTACTGGTTAGTTCATATTGTTGTTCCACCTATAGGGTTGCAGATCCCCCCAGCTCCCAGGGTACTTCCTCCAGCTCCTCCACTGGAGACCCTGTGATCCATCCAATAGCTGACTGTGAGCATCCACTTCTGTGTTTGCTAGCCCCCAGCATACTCTTACAAGAGACAGCTCTATCAGGGTCCTTTCAGCAAAATCTTGCTAGTGTATGCAATGTTGTCAGGGTTTGGAGGCTGATTATGGGATGGATCCCTGGGTATGGCAGCCTCTAGATGGTCCATCCTTTCGTCTCAGCTCCAAACTCTGTCTCTGTAGCTCCGTCCATGGGTGCCTTGCTTCCAATTCCAAGAAGGGGCAAAGTATCCACACCTGGGTTTTCATTCTTCCTGAGCTTCATGTGTTTCAAAAATTGTATCTTATATCTTGGGTATTCTAAGTTTCTGGGCTAATATCCACTTATCAGTGAGTACATATTGTGTGACTTCTTTTGTGATTGGGTTACCTCACTCAGGATGATGCCCTCCAGGTCCATCCATTTGCCTAGGAATTTCATAAATTCATTGTTTTTAATACCTGAGTAGGACTCCATTGTGTAATGATTTCCAGAGTGGTTGTACAAGCTTGCAATCCCACCAACAATGGAGGAGTGTTCCTCTTTCTCCACATCCTCGACAGCATCTGCTGTCACCTGAATTTTTGATCTTAGCCATTCTGACTGGTGTGAGGTAGAATCTCAGGGTTGTTTTGATTTGCATTTCCCTGATGGTTAAGGATGCTGAACATTTTTTTCAGGTGCTTCTCAGCCATTCGGTATTCCTCAGGTGAGAATTCTTTGTTTAGCTCTGAACCCCATTTTTAATGGGGTTATTTGATTTTCTGGAGTCCACCTTCTTGAGTTTTTTATATATATTGGATATTAGTCCCCTATCTGATTTAGGATAGGTAAAGATCCTTTCCCAATCTGTTGGTGGCCTTTTTGTCTTATTGACAGTGTCTTTTGCCTTACAGAAGCTTTGCAATTTTATGAGGTCCCATTTGTCGATTCTTGATCTTACAGCAGAAGCCATTGCTGTTCTATTCAGGAATTTTTCTCCTGTGCCCATATCTTCGAGGCTTTCTCCTCTATAAGTTTCAGTGTCTCTGGTTTTATGTGGAGTTCCTTAATCCACTTAGATTTGACCTTAGTACAAGGACATAGGAATGGATCAATTCGCATTCTTCTACATGATAACCACCAGCACCATCTGTTGAAAATGCTGTCTTTTTTCCACTGGATGGATTTATCTCCCTTGTCAAAGATCAAGTGACCATAGGTGTGTGGTTTCATTTCTGGATCTTCAATTCTATTCCATTGGTCTACTTGTCTGTCTCTATACCAGTACCATGCAGTTTTTATCACAATTGCTCTGTAATACAGCTTTAGGTCAGGCATGGTGATTCCACCAGAGGTTCTTTTATCCTTGAGAAGAGTTTTTGCTATCGTAGGTTTTTTGTTATTCCAGATGAATTTGGAGATTGCCCTTTCCAATTCGTTGAAAAATTGAGTTGGAATTTTGATGGGGATTGCATTGAATCTGTAGATTGCTTTTGGCAAGATAGCCATTTTTACTACATTGATCCTGCCATCTAGTCCTCTTGGGTGAACTTGCTTCCTTTTGTAGAGCTTTTAGGTGTGTTGTCAAGCTGCTAGTGTGTGCTCTCTCTACTTTCTTTTTGGAGGCACTCAGAGCTATGAGTTTTCCTCTTAGAAATGCTTTCATTGTCTCCTATAAGTTTGGGTATGTTGTGGCTTCATATTCATTAAACTCTAAAAAGTCCTTAATTTCTTTCTGTATTCCTTCCTTGATCACATTGAGAAGAGTGTTGTTCAGTTTCCACATGAATGTTGGCTTTCTATTATTTATGTTGTTATTGATGAATGGGACAATTTCAATATTTTTGTATCTGTTGAGGCCTGTTTTGTGACCAATTATATGTTCAATTTTGGAGAAGGTACCATGAGATGCTGTGAAGAAGGTATATCCTTTTGTTTTAGGATAAAATGTTCTGTAGATATCAGTTAGATCCATTTGTTTCATAACTTCTGTTAGTTTCACTGTGTCCCTGTTTAGTTTCTGTTTCCATGATCTGTCCATTGATGAAAGTGGTGTGTTGAAGTCTACCACTATTATTGTGTGAGGTGCAATGTGTGCTTTGAACTTTACTAAAGTTTCTTTAATGTATGTGGCTGCCCTTGTATTTGGAGCATAGATATTCAGTATTTATTGTTCCTCTTGGAAGATTTTACCTGTGATGAGTATGAAGTGTCCCCCCTTGTCTTTTTTGATGACTTTGGGTTGGAAGTTGATTTTATTAGATATTAGAATGGCTACTCCAGCTTGTTTCTTCAGACCATTTGCTTGGAAAATTGTTTTCCAGCCTTTCATTCTGAGGTAGTGTCTGTCTTTTCCCCTGAGATGAGTTTCCTGTAAGCAGCAGAATGTTGGGTCCTGTTTGTGTAGCCAGTCTGTTAGTCTATGTCTTTTTATTGGGGAATTGAATCCATTGATATTAAGGAAAAGTAATTGTTGCTTCCTATTATTTTTGTTTTTAGAGTCAGAATTCTGTTTTTGTGGCTGTCTTCTTTTTGGTTTGTTGAGGGATTACTTTCTTGCTTTTTCTAGGATGTTATTTCCATCCTTGTATTGTTTTTTTTTTTCTGTTATTATCCTTTGAAGGGCTGAATTCATGGAAAGATAATGTGTGAATTTGGTTTTGTCGTGGAAAACTTTGGTTTCTCCATCTATGGTAATTGAGAGTTTGGCCGGGTCTAGTAGCCTGGGCTGGCATTTGTGTTCTCTTAGTGTCTCTATAACATCTGTCCAGGCTCTTCTGGCTTTCATAGTCTCTGGTTAAAAATCTGGTGTAATTCTGATAGGCCTGCCTTTATATGTTACTTGACCCTTTTCCCTTACTGCTTTTTATATTCTATCTTTATTTAGTGCATTTGTTGTTCTGATTATTATGTGTCGGAGGAATTTCTTTGCTGGTCTAGTCTATTTGGAGTTCTGTAGGCTTCTTCTATGTTCATGGGCATCTCTTTCTTTAGATTTGGGAAGTTTTCTTCTATAATTTTGTTGAAGATATTTTTGGCCCTTTAAGTTGAAAAATCTTCATTCTCATCAACTCCTATTATCTGTAGGTTTGGTCTTCTCATTGTGTCCTGGATTTTCTGGATGTTTTGTGTTAGTATCTTTTTGTATTTTGCATTTTCTTTGATTGTTGTGCTGATGTTCTCTATAGAATCTTCTGCACTTGAGATTCTCTCTTCCATCTCTTGTATTCTGTTGCTGATGCTCCCATCTATGGTTCCAGATTTCTTTCCTAGTGTTTCTATCTCCAGCGTTGCCTCACTTTGGGTTTTCTTTATTGGGTCCACTTCCCTTTTTAGGTCTAGTATGGTTTTGTTCATTTCTATCACCTGTTTGGATGTGTTTTCCTCTTTAAGGACTTGTAACTCTTTAGCAGTGTTCTCCTGTATTTCTTTAAGTGAGTTATTAAAGTCCTTCTTGATGTCCTCTACCATCATCATGAGATATGCCTTTAAATCAGGGTCTAGCTTTTTGGGTGTGTTGGGGTGCCCAGGACTGGCTGTGATGGGATTGCTGCTTTCTGATGATGGTGAGTGGTCTTGGTTTCTGTTAGTAAGATTCTTTTGTCTGCCTTCCACCATCGGATAATCTCTGGAGTCAGTTGTTATAGTTGTCTCTGGTTAGAGCTTGTTCCTTTTGTGATTCTGTTAGCCTCTACCAGCAGACCTGGGAGACTAGCTCTTTCCTGAGTTTCATTGGTTAGAGCACTCTCTGCAGGCAAGCTCTCCTCTTTCAGAGAAGGTGCACAGATATCTGTTGATTGGATTTGCCTCCTGGCAGAAGATGAAGGCCCAAAACAGGGCCTGTCCCAGAAGATGTTAGCTTCTGTAGTCCACACTCTCACCTGTGCAGACTACTCTTGGCAGGATCTGGGAAGGAAGATGGCTCTCGAGGATGCTCTATCAAAGCCCTCCTGGGTGGGGTGGGCACCTCTCCTCTGGCAGGGAAGGTGCCCAGATGTCTGGAGTCTGTGCAAACTAGTCTTGGCAGGATCCGGGAACCAAGATGTCTCCGGCAGATGCTCCGGCAATGGCCTCCTGGGCCGGGTGGACACCTCTCCTCTGGCAGGGAAGGTGCCTGGATGTCTGGAGCACAAAACGGGGTCTGCCACAGAAGCTCTGTGGCTCAGGCCTGTCCCAGAAGCTGTTAGCTTCTGTAGTCCACACTCTCACCTGTGCAGACTAGTCTTGGCAGGATCCGGGTGCTTAATTTTACTAAAAGCTACCATACTATTTTCTGAAAATGTTTAAACCATTTTCTCATTCTTGCAAATGTTGCATAAGAGTTCTTGTTGCTGCAGAATATTACCAATAATTACTATTATGAGTTTATAATTGTGTTCACCACAGGATATATATAAAATGTCACACTGTGCTTTATCGTTATTTATTAGTACTAGTATTCATCCTAAGATCATCCATTTTCAGCAAAATTTGTGATTACATTTTTCTGTTTTCTTTATTTCTCTTTAGTTGAAGATTATTTTTTACACAATGTATTCTGATTATGATTTCCACCTTCTCTGAGATCCTTCCGTACCATCTGAATCCATAATTTTTCTCTTAACTAACAAAAATAAATAAACAAACAAGGCATTAGAATAATAAAATAAAATAAGGTAAAAAACAAATAAACAGAAGAAAAAGAGTCAAGGAAAAAAAACACAGTAATACACACAGAAATACAGAAAAACACGTTCCCATAGAATCCCATAAAAACACAAAAGCAGAACCCATAGTATATACTATGCATAGGACCTATGAAGTTAATATACAATAATAATTATGATTATGGTGATGATGATGATGTTGATGATGATGACAAAATCTATGAGAAAACCTTCACAATGCCATTGAGGTCATTTTCTGTTGGACATCCACTGATGGGCATAGGGCCTGCCCTTAAGAGTGGATATATCCACAGTAATACTCCATTGGAGAAACCTAAATTTTCATCTGCAAGTGGTTATCCATTGAATAACTTCAGGGCCAGGAATGGAGCCTTAGGTCCACTCATCTCAGCACCTGGACCCCAGCTGTCACAGACCTATGCAACCTTTTACATAGGTAAAAGCTTTTACATAGCTGTCACAATCTCTGTGATTTCATGTGTGCACTGATCCATTTGATTTAGAAGGCCGGTTTCCTTAGTATCCTCCCTCCATCCCTCCTCTCTGGCTCTTATAACCTTCCTGCCTCCTCTTCCATAAGATTCCCTGATCCCTGAGAGGAGGGATTTAATGGAGACATCTCTTATGGGAATGAGTGTTCCAAGGTCTTTCGATGTGTACATTGTCAGTCTGTGGGTCTATGTTTCTATTACAATCTATTAGGAAGGCATTGATCCATGTACAACAAATGTTGATGGGAGTACAAAATGAGAGGTCTATCTTTCCCCATTATTCCCTTACTCTATACCTAATCTCTGTGATTATATGAATTGTAGCTTGCTAATATCCACATATAAGTGAATATATACCATATTTGTTTTTCTGTGTCTGGGCTGCCACTCAGATAATTATCACTCAGGATAATTTATTTTTTTTATCTAGGGCCATCCATTTACTTCTTAATTTCATGTTATTTAAAAAAAAAACAGATGAGTAATAGTCCTTTGTGTAAATACACCACATTTTTTTTTATCTATTCATCTGTTGGTGGCTATCCATGTGGTTTCCAATTTCTGTATATTATGAATAGGGCAGCAATGGACATGGTTGAGCAAGTATACCTGTAACAGTTACATTTTAGTTAACAATAATTCATATATTAATAGGAGAATATGTGTCCCTTGAAAATATTTTAATTCCCAATTGAATAAAAAGCTTTTTTATGCATTAATCTTAGGCTTTCTAAATGAATCCAAAATTATAGAAATTTTTGAAAAATAAAAATAATCACATTACTTGGATTTGCTCTAAATCCTTTATTTTGAAAAAAAAACTTTCAAAAATATTTCAATATATAACAATATATTTTATTTTTCTAATTTGTATATTGCTGAAAATAGTATACCTGGACAATTTTACTTCATATGAATAAATGTGGAGCAATATCACTACCATGGTAAGCAGAACCATTTTTTTCTGAACATAAATTTCTGGGCTTTTCCAAGGAGGACTTACACTTAGTTTTGGTGAAACATCAGAAACTTTACTTAATGAAATTGAAGTCTATTTTGTGATGGTGAATGACTGCATCATCAACCCCAAATAGTTGTTTTAGAGTAAAAAGCACACAGCATTTCATATAACTTGTATATAATGATTATATAGGTCTATGTAACTTTAAGTGTTATTATAGATCTAGTATGTATTAATATTATAATTTCAATATCTTAGCCAGGTATGGTGACCCATGTAAAAGTAACTTTTATTCATCAGATGTAATTGTCACCTTGGAAGCTTTCTGCCGTATAAACTCACCCTTTCTAGCTCTTTTTGAACTCTAGCTGACTGGTTCAATTCAGATGTTGACATGAACTCCCCTCCAAGCTGACTGATTCAAACTGGCTTCTCTTGGCTTCTGACTGAATTGTTTTGCTTGGCCTCAAACTAATTCTTCCAATCTGTCTCTATAAAACTCTCAGTAAAACTTGCCCCCTCTTTTCCTGTTCACTATTCTCTTAAGTTGCATTTCTTTCCTGTCCTCATAAGAGTGGAATATATTCTATCTTTGACTCATTCTGTCAAATCTTTCTCTGATTCACTACTTTCATGACCCTAGATATGCCTATCAAACATGGCTAATTCCTTCAAAAACTAACTTTACCACCATTGTTTGAGATTAAAAGTGTGTCCTAAGGGCATTTCTGCATTCCAGCCAAATTACATATAACTAGAAGGTCTTTGGATATGATTGCTTGCCCGAGTAATCATGTTATTGGATTAAAATTCCTCTACAGACACACATCTTTATTTCTAGCCATCAGGATGCAGTGGAAGGTAGATCTTTGAGTTCCAAGCCATATGAGATTACAAAGCTGGTTCCAGACTGACAGAGAAACCCTGTCTCAAAAACAAGCAGACAAAAAAAATGTTTGTTGATATTACTGCATGGGTTTTCACATCAGCACATATACTGTAACATTGTTCAATGAATTCAATCTTTATAGACTTCACAATGCATAATAAATTATTTTCACTTTTAAAAATACACAACTAAAATAATTTTGCATGTATCTTCATTCATACGTCAGACTACTTTCCTAGAACACATTGCTATAAGTTGTAAATCAAAGAGTAAGTATTTGGAAGAATTTTGCAATATTTGGAAGAATTTTACAAAACAGAAAAATATTTCTACTTAAAATATATTAATATCTGAATATTTATTTTAAAAAGTATGGGTAAGTGAAAATAAGTATCAAAACCCTCTCTGATATCTATAGAAGCATTTACTTACAAATTTTATACAGAAATATAATACGAGACAGCCATTTAGTACCTTACATGCTCATAAATTTGAAAAGTCCTTCTTTTGCCAGGTGGCTTTCTAGAAAATTTATGCAATACATCTTAAATATCTTAATTTACAGGTTTTTGAACTATTTTAGACAGAAATATAAGTCATGTAAAACATAAGGATATGGGTAATCACTAATACATAAATTGGTTGTCCTCATAACTTTAATCTTGCAAGTGTTATTAGTTAGTTAGAACACAACTATCCAAATGAGGCAGTAATGGCATGTGCATTCCCAGGTTACATTCTAAATGCTTCCCAAGCCCGTGGTATGTCAGAAGTTAGTAACTTAAGCATGATTTCCAACCTAGCACTGGAAATAAAGGCTCACTGTATGAAAACTCTGAGATTCATATATCTCACAACACTCAAAAAACATGTAGACACTTGGGAGGGTTGACTTTCCTAAAGAAAGTCTATCACATGATTATGTGGGGTGGTGGAATTAGGAGAAGCTCAAAAAACAACAATGAAAGCAAAAAGAAGGGTTTAAATGAGAAAGCATTCATTTTCCACTTTTCTTTTTTCTTTTTTTTTTTCCATTTCTCTAGACTTTTGAAAAATGATGAGAGGAAAACCACACATTATGTAGCTCAGTGACTTCTCCTTTTTGAGGCATATACTTTGATATATTTTACTTTCCTTTAAAGTATAAGAGCACGAAATCTAGTGAAGATGAATAAAAAGTAAAAGAAAAAAATGAGAATGAATAAAAAAATAACATACAAGATGCTATAAAAAGTAATTTAGCAATGATTGTTTTTAGCTTCAAGTATTGAACCTGAGGCCTTAGACATGCTTGTCCAGTGTTTGTGATGTACCCTAACCTGGGTTTTTGAGATGATGCCTTACAAAGTAGATTAAGCTGATCTTGAACTCACTGCTTAACTCAGGTCAGTCTCAAACTCCCAATTTCCCTCTCTCCATCTTCTGAGAGTTAGTATTGTAGGCATGTTCCACTATGCCTAGCTTTCTTTTTTGTTAATATGGGTATTTCTTTTGATAACAGGTAAACATTATCAACATGCACAATAGGAAGCAAAGCAAATCAGACAGGCAGAAAAGTAATGAGATATAGGTGTGGACAGGCACCAACCTGAGGAAGAGAGCTTTGGTGCAGCACACTCAGAAATGGATACGCCACAAGGACGGAAGGCCAGAAAATAGTAAGGAGAAATAATAATAATCATAGAAACTTTGAATAGCAAACTTAGCATATGTATTCAATTCCTAAAAGATTTCAGAACACATGTTTTTTGTTGTTGTTGTTGTTGACTTTTGCTTTAGTTGATTCGAGTTTACTCAATGACTTAGGACATTTACAAACGAGAACACAGTCTATAGCAGTAAGCAATTTAAAGTATATTTCAACAAGTTATAATATTTGGCAGAATAGAGACAACCTTTTTCACTGTAATGCCTAATTCAAGAAGAAACAACTAATGGAAATTTTAGAAGCAACATGTTTTGGTATTTACTCTGTGTTACAGCATAAGGCATAATGGAACTCAGAAGGATGGAAGAATGCTAATGGAAAGAGTAACGAACCTTGAAGGATGGGGCTAAAGTGGTCACTCTGGGGAGCACACCATATTATAAATATTCATGTTAGAACAGTTATAATCTGGGCCTGTACTAATGGCTCAATAGGTAAAATCCTTGACTCTTTAGCCAGTCCAGTACCAGGATTGGATCCCAATGATCTCTGAGTTCCATCTAGGGTGGAAACAGAAAACTCGTTCCCAAAATTAATCCTCTTTTCTCCACATGTGTACCATGACACACAGAATTCACACAATAGAAATAAATACAATAAATAAAACAATAGCTACAAGCTAATAAGTCAAATCTCTAAAAGTTTAAACACAGAAACAGAAAGGAAAGTAATAAAACAATGAAGATGAAAACAGAGGCTAGGTACAAAATGAAGATGCTGATAAATTATATTATTCTAAAATATGAAAAGAAAAGCACACTTGGGAACGTAGATCAAGAAAAGAAGAAACCGCGGTAACAGATGAAGCAAGTTGCCTACAAGATAAAGTTTTTCTGGAATTTAATATTCAATTTTAACATTAAAATATCCTAAAAACATCCATGAACTTATTGACTGTCAAACAGTAAATTTTTATAAAGTTATAAAAGGCAACTGCACAAATCGACATCATGTTTATTGTAAATCTTGTAAATACTAATAAAAGACTGAGCAAGAAGGGGCCAGTTCTTTCCACATATACTGGAAGCCTAGAGGATACAGGAAATGTGGGGAGTGAGAAAGGAGCTAGAAGGCACAGCTTCAGAAAGCTGAGTTGTAGTTACTGATAACACAGCAGAGCCGTCTGGCTGCACAGTCACCATATCTGTAGGTAAATCTCCAGATTTAATGAGGGTTTGCTGGACTGTGCAATGCAACCATCAATTGCAATTTTCTGGAAACAAAACAATACAATTTGAAGAAAAGATGTTTTATAAAAGTATGAAAATTTGTAGTATTTTATAACAGGTGTAACTGGCAATTAAGACTCTTGTGGAGAAAATAATGTTGGCTATACACATATTAAAATACTTATGGTGCCTGCATTAAGCCTTTGTTCACTGCTGCGTGGAATCCAGGTCATCAGGCTTGCTTGTGTGGCAAAAGCTCTTACCTGCAGAGTTGTCTCGCCGACACAGCTTTTCCGTACACAAAAACCTTTGAGATTTAGTGTCTTCCCATGACAGAACACTTCCACTCTATCCTTCAATTTTTACTACCGTTTCCATTAGCATTATTCCATATTTTGAAGTTCTATTGTGCTTTATTTTATAGTACAGAGTAATTGAGAAGTATGATTCTCACATCACAGAAGTCTCTAAAACACACTTGTAATTAATCAGCTTCTCACTGCCAAAAAGCGACATAAAGGAGGAGAGGTATATTCCTGTCTCAGGAACCCATAGGCTTAAGTGTGCCATCATTGGCTCATTTGATCCTGGGCATGTGTTGAGGATGAACATCTTAGTAGGCCTCGTGTCATGAAAAGGATGGAGAAAGAAAGAAAGAAAGAAAGAAAGAAAGAAAGAAAGAAAGAAAGAAAGAAAGGAAGGAAGGAAGGAAGGAAGGAAGGAAGGAAGGAAGGAAGGAAGGAAGGAAGGAAGGAAGAAACAAAAGGAGGTGAAGAAGAAGCAAGAACAAAACAGTAATTTCAAGGACATGACCCTTACTGTGTGTCTCATATATTAGCTTCCATTACGTCTCAATAGCCAATTCAATGATGATCCAGTGAATAAGTTAATCTATTGAAGAGCTCATAGCCTTCATGATTCAATCATTTCACTCAAGCCAACCTCTGAATATTGTAGCATTCGGGAACTTCAACTTATGAT